>NW_027514834.1:0-118050 GCF_048772815.1 Callospermophilus lateralis | reverse complement strand
TTTTGTTCTTCTAGGTTGATGCGTTCGTTTGCAGTAGCAGTTTTTATTTTTAGGTTTCACTCTGTTCTCTCCTATATAGATAGATGAATTTGGAACTCTAAATCCAACATGGTTTGTACTAGCTCTTTGAAACTTGACAAAATAAAGGAGTTCTCAGTTTTTTCTCTATGGTTTGTTTCCTCTTCAAGTAGCCCTAGTCACTGACAGTTGGAAAGCACTTTCATTGAGAGGGGTTGCCAAGCTTCTAAGAAATAACGAGTTTCCGATATACCAGCAAATATTTTTTCTCGCAATCTTGATGACACTTGTTGGTAATGATCAGTACACAAATCCCACTTGGCTCACCAAATTTTGTTCTTCTAGGTTGAAGCGTTCGTCTACAGTAGCAGTTTTTATATATAGGTCTCACTCTGTCTCACCTATATACATAGATGAATTTGGAATTCTAAATAAAATATGGTTGGTAGTAGTTCTTTGAAACTTGACAAAGTAAATGAGTTCTCAGTTTTGACTCTATGATTTTTTTCCGCTTCATGTAGCCCTAAGCAGACAATGTGGAAAAGCACTTTCACTGAAAGGGGTTGCCAAGCTTCCAAGAAATTACGAGTTTCCGAAATACCAGCAAATATTTTCTCACCCAATCTTGATGATACTTGGTGGTGATGATCAGTACACAAATCCCACTTGGCTCACCAAATTTTGTTCTTCTAGGTTGAAGCGTTCTTCTACAGTAGCAGTTTTTATGTTTAGGTTTCACTCTGTTCTCTCGTATATAGATAGATGAATTTGGAACTCTAAATCCAACATGGTTTGTAGTGGCTCTTTGAAACTTGACAAAATAAAGGAGTTCTCAGTTTTGTCTCTATGGTTTGATTCGCCTTCAAGTAGCCTTAGGCACAGATGGTGGAAAAGCACTTTTATTGAGAGGGGTTGCCAAGCTTCCAAGAAATTACCAGTTTCCAAAATACCAGCAAATATTTTTTCACCCAATTCTGATGATACTTGGTGGTAATGATCGGTACACAAATCACACTTGACTCACCAAATTTTGTTCTTCTAGGTTGATGCGTTCGTTTTCATTAGCAGTGTTTATTTTTAGGTTTCACTCTGTTCTCTCCTATATAGATAGATGAATTTGGAACTCTAAATCCAACATGGTTTCTAGTAGCTCTTTGAAACTTGACAAAATAAAGGAGTTCTCAGTTTTGTCTCTATGGTTTGTTTCCTCTTCAAATAACCCTGGCACAGACTGTGGAAAAGCACTTTCATTGAGAGGGGTTGCCAAACTTCTAAGAAATAACGAGTTTCCAAAATACCAGCAAATATTTTTTCACCCAATCTTGATGATACTTGGTGGTAATGATCTGTTCACAAATCCCACTTGGCTCACCAAATTTCGTTCGTCTAGGTTGAAGCGTTCGTCTACAGTTGCAGTTTTTATATTTAGCTTTCATTCTGTTCTCTCCTATAGAGACAGATGAATTTGGAACTCTAAATCCAACATGGTTTGTACTAGCTCTTTGAAAATTGACAAAATAAAGGAGTTCTCAGTTTTGTCTCTATGGTTTGTTTCCTCTTCAAGAAGCCCTAGGCACTGACAGTGGAAAAGCACTTTCATTGACAGGGGTTGCCAAGCTTCTAAGAAATAACGAGTTTGCGAAATACCAGCAAATACTTTTTCTCGCAATCTTGATGACACTTGGTGGTAATGATCAGGACACAAATCCCACTTGGCTCACCAAATTTTGTTCTTCTAGGTTGAAGCGTTCGTCTACTGTAGCAATTTTTATATTTAGGTTTCACTCTGTTCTCTCCTATATAAATAGATGCATTTGGAACTATAAATACAACATGGTTTGTAGTAGCTCTTTGAAACTTGACAAAATAAAGGAGTTCTCAGTTTTGTCTCTATGATTTGTTTCCGCTTCAAGTAGCCCTAAGCAGAGACTGTGGATAAGCACTTTCATTAAGAGGGTTTGCCCAGCTTCTAAGAAATAACGAGTTTCCGAAATACCAGCAAATATTTTTTCACCCAATGTTGATGATACTTGGTGCTTATGATCAGTACACCAATCCCACTTGGCTCACCAAATTTTGTTCTTCTAGGTTGAAGCGTTCGTCTACTGTAGCAGTTTTTATATTTGGTTTCATTCTGTTCTTTCCTATAGAGATAGATGAATTTGGAACTCTAAATCCAACATGTTTGTAGTAGCTCTTTGAAACTTGACAAAATAAAGGAGTTCTCAGTTTTGTCTCTATGGTTTGTTTCCTCTTCAAGTAGCCCTAGGCACAGAGGGTGGAAAAGCACTTTCATTGAGAGGGGTTACCAAGTTTCTAAGAAATACCGAGATTCCGAAATACGAGCAAATATTTATTCTCACAATTTGATGACACTTGGTGGTAATGCTCAGTACACAAATCCCACTTGGCTCACCAAATTTTGTTCTTCTAGGTTGAAGCGTTCGTCCACAGTAGCAGTTTTTATATTTAGGTTTCACTCTGTTCTCTCTTATATAGATAGATAAATTTGGAACTCTAAATCCAATATTGTTTGTAGTAGCTCTTTTATACTAGACAAAGTAAAGTAGTTCTCAGTTTTGTCTCTATGATTTGTTTCCTCTTCAAGTACCCCTAGGAACAGACTGTGGAAAAGCACTTTCATTGAGAGGGGTTGCCAAGCTTCCAAGAAATTACGAGTTTCCGAAACACCAGCAAATATTTTTTCACCCAATCTTGATGATACTTGGTGGTAATGATCAGTACACAAATCCCACTTGGCTCACCAAATTTTGTTCTTCTAGGTTGAAGCGTTCGTCTACAGTAGCAGTTTTTATATTTAGGTTTCACTCTGTTCTCTCCTATACAGATAGATGAATTTGGAACTCTAAATCCAATATGGTTTGTAGTAGCTTTTGAAACTTGACAAAATAAAGGAGTTCTCAGTTTTGTCTCTATGATTTGTTTTCGCTTCAAGTAGCACCAAGCAGAGACTGTAGAAAAGCATTTTCATTGAGAAAAGTTGCCAAGCTTCCAAGAAATTACGAGTTTCCAAAATACCAGCAAATGTATTTTCACCCAATCTTGATGATACGTGGTGGTAATGACAAGTCCACAAATCCCACTTGTATCACCAAATTTTGTTCTTCTAGGTTGAAGCGTTCGTTTACAGTAGCAGTTTTTATTTTTAGGTTTCACTCTGTTCTCTCCTATATAGATAGATGAATTTGGACTATAAATCCAACATGGTTTGTAGTAGATCTCTGAAACTTGACAAAATAAAGGAGTTCTCAGTTTTGTCTCTATGGTTTGTTTCCTCTTCAAGTAGCCCTAGGCACAGAGGGTGGAAAAGCACTTTCATTGAGAGGGGTTGCCAAGCTTCCAAGAAATTACCAGTTTCTGAAATACCAGCAAATGTTTTTTCTCCCAATCTTGATGATACTTGGTGGTAAGGACAAGTACACAAATCCCACTTGAGTCACCAAATTTTGTTCTTCTAGGTTGATGCGTTCGTTTGCAGTAGCAGTTTTTATTTTTAGGTTTCACTCTGTTCTCTCCTATATAGATAGATGAATTTGGAACTCTAAATCCAACATGGTTTGTACTAGCTCTTTGAAACTTGACAAAATAAAGGAGTTCTCAGTTTTTTCTATATGGTTTGTTTCCTCTTCAAGTAGCCCTAGTCTCGGACAGTGGGAAAGCACTTTCATTGACAGGGATTGCCAAGCTTCTAAGAAATAACGAGTTTCCGAAATACCAGCAAATATTTTTTCACCCAATCTTGATGATACTTGGGGTAATGACAAGTACACAAATCCCACATGGCTCACCAAATTTTGTTCTTCTAGGTTGAAGCGTTCGTCTACTGTAGCAATTTTTATATTTAGGTTTCACTCTGTTCTCTCCTATATAGATAGATGCATTTGGAACTCTAAATCCAACATGGTTTGTAGTAGCTCTTTGAAACTTGACAAAATAAAGGAGTTCTCAGTTTTGTCTCTATGATTTGTTTCCACTTCAAGTAGCCCTAAGCAGAGACTGTGGATAAGCACTTTCATTAAGAGGGTTTGCCCAGCTTCTAAGAAATAACGAGTTTCCGAAATACCAGCAAATATTTTTTCACCCAATGTTGATGATACTTGGTGCTTATGATCAGTACACCAATCCCACTTGGCTCACCAAATTTTGTTCTTCTAGGTTGAAGCGTTCGTCTACTGTAGCAGTTTTTATATTTGGTTTCCTTCTGTTCTCTCCTATAGAGATAGATGAATTTGGAACTCTAAATCCAACATGGTTTGCAGTAGCTCTTTGAAACTTTACAAAATAAAAGAGTTCTCAGTTTTGTCTCTAGGGTTTGTTTCCTCTTCAAGTAGCCCTAGGCACTGACAGTGGGAAAGAACTTTCATTGAGAGGGGTTGCCAAGCTTCTAAGAATAACGAGTTTCCGAAATACCAGCAAATATTTTTTCTCGCAATCTTGATGACACTTGTTGTTAATGATCAATACACAAATCCCACTTGGCTCACCAAAGTTTGTTCTTCTAGGCTGAAGCGTTCGTCTACAGTAGCAGTTTTTATATTTAGGTTTCACTCTGTCTCTTCTATATACATAGATGAATTTGGAGTTCTAAATCCAATATGGTTTGTGGTAGCTCTTTGAAACTTGACAAAATAAAGGAGTTCTCAGTTTTGTCTCTATGGTTTGTTTCGCCTTCAAGTAGCCTTAGGCACAGATGGTGGAAAAGCACTTTTATGGAGAGGGGTTGCGAAGTTTCCAAGAAATTACCAGTTTCCAAAATACCAGGAAATATTTTTTCACCCAATCTTGATGATACTTGGTGGTAATGATCGGTATACAAATCCCAATTGACTCACCAAATTTTGTTCGTCTAGGTTGATGCGTTCGTTTTCATTAGCAGTTTTTATTTTTAGGTTTCACTCTGTTCTCTCCTACCTAGATAGATGAATTTGGAACTCTAAATCCAACATGGTTTGTAGTGGCTCTTTGAAACTTGACAAAATAAAAAAGTTCTCAGTTTTGTCTCTATGGTTTGTTTCCTCTTCAAATAACCCTGGCACAGACTGTGGAAAAGCACTTTCATTGAGAGGGGTTGCCAAGATTCTAAGAAATAACGAGTTTCCGAAATACCAGCAAATATTTTTTAACCCAATCTTGATGATACTTGGTGGTAAGGACAAGTACACAAATCCCACTTTGCTCACCAAATTCTGTTCTTCTAGGTTGAAGGATTCGTCTACAGTAGCAGTTTTTATTCTTAGGTTTTACTCTGTTCTCTCCTATATAGATAGATGAATTTGGAACCTAATTCCAACGTGGTTTGTAGTAGCTCTTTGAAACTTGACAAAATAAAGGAGTTCTCAGTTTTGTCTCTATGATTTGTTTCCGCTTCAAGTAGCCCTAAGCAGAGACTGTGGAAAAGCACTTTCATTGAGAGGGGTTGCCAAGCTTCCAAGAAATTACGAGTTTCTGAAATAACAGCAAATATTTTTTCACCCAATCTTGATGATCCTTGGTGGTAATGATCGGTTCACAAATCCAACTTGGCTCACCAAATTTTGTTCTTCTAGGTTAAAGCGTTTGTCTACCGTAGCAGTTTTTATATTTAGGTTTCATTCTGTTCTCTCCTATAGAGATAGATGAATTTGGAACTCTAAATCCAACATGGTTTGCAGTAGCTCTTTGAAACTTTACAAAATAAAAGAGTTCTCAGTTTTGTCTCTATGGTTTGTTTCCTCTTCAAGTAGCCCTAGGCACAGAGGGTGGAAAAGCACTTTCATTGAGAGGGGTTACCAAGTTTCTAAGAAATACCGAGTTTCCGAAATACGAGCAAATATTTATTCTCACAATTTGATGACACTTGGTGGTAATGCTCAGTACAAAAATCCCACTTGGCTCACCAAATTTTGTTCTTCTAGGTTGAAGCGTTCATCCAGAGTAGCAGTTTTTATATTTAGGTTTCACTCTGTTCTCTCTTATATAGATAGATAAATTTGAAACTCTAAATCCAATATTGTTTCTAGTAGCTCTTTTATACTAGACAAAGTAAAGTAGTTCTCAGTTTTGTCTCTATGATTTGTTTCCTCTTCAAGTACCCCTAGGAACAGACTCTGGAAAAGCACTTTCATTGAGAGGGGTTGCCAAGCTTCCAAGAAATTACGAGTTTCCGAAACACCAGCAAATATTTTTTCACCCAATCTTGATGATACTTGGTGGTAATGATCAGTACACAAATCCCACTTGGCTCACCAAATTTTGTTCTTCTAGGTTGAAGCTTTCGTCTACAGTAGCAGTTTTTATATTTAGGTTTCACTCTGTTCTCTCCTATACAGATAGATGAATTTGGAACTCTAAATCCAATATGGTTTGTAGTAGCTTTTGAAACTTGACAAAATAAAGGAGTTCTCAGTTTTGTCTCTATGATTTGTTTCCGCTTCAAGTAGCACCAAGCAGAGACTGTGGAAAAGCATTTTCATTGAGAAAAGTTGCCAAGCTTCCAAGAAATTACGAGTTTCCAAAATACCAGCAAATATATTTTCACCCAATCTTGATGATACGTGGTGGTAATGACAAGTCCACAAATCCCACTTGGCTCACCAAATTTTGTTCTTCTAGGTTGAAGCGTTCGTTTACAGTAGCAGTTTTTATTTTTAGGTTTCACTCTGTTCTCTCCTATATAGATAGATGAATTTGGACTATAAATCCAACATGGTTTGTAGTAGATCTCTGAAACTTGACAAAATACAGGAGTTCTCAGTTTTGTCTCTATGGTTTGTTATCTCTTCAAGTAGCCCTGGCACAGACTGTGGAAAAGCACTTTCATTGAGAGGGTTTGCCAAGCTTCTAAGAAATAACGAGTTTCCGAAATACCAGCAAATATTTTTTCACCCAAACTTGAAGATACTTGGTGGTAAGGACAAGTACACAAATCCCACATGGCTCACCAAATTCTGTTCTTCTAGGTTGAAGAATTCGTCTACAGTAGCAGTTTTTATTTTTAGGTTTTACTCTGTTCTCTCCTATATAGATAGATGAATTTGGAACTCTAAATCCAACTTGGTTTGTAGTAGCTCTTTGAAACTTGACAAAATAAAGGAGTTCTCAGTTTTGTCTCTATGGTTTGTTTCCTCTTCAAGTAGCCCTAGGCACTGACAGTGGGAAAGAACTTTCATTGAGAGGGGTTGCCAAGCTTCTAAGAAAAACGAGTTTCCGAAATACCAGCAAATATTTTTTCTCGCAATCTTGATGACACTTGTTGTTAATGATCAATACACAAATCCCACTTGGCTCACCAAATTTTGTTCTTCTAGGTTGAAGCGTTCGTCTACAGTAGCAGTTTTTATATTTAGGTTTCACTCTGTCTCTTCTATATACATAGATGAATTTGGAGTTCTAAATCCAATATGGTTTGTAGTAGCTCTTTGAAACTTGACAAAATAAAGGAGTTCTCAGTTTTGTCTCAATGGTTTGTTTCGCCTTCAAGTAGCCTTAGGCACAGATGGTGGAAAAGCACTTTTATGGAGAGGGGTTGCGAAGCTTCCAAGAAATTACCAGTTTCCAAAATACCAGGAAATATTTTTTCACCCAATCTTGATGATACTTGGTGGTAATGATCGGTATACAAATCCCAATTGACTCACCAAATTTTGTTAGTCTAGGTTGATGCGTTCGTTTTCATTAGCAGTTTTTATTTTTAGGTTTCACTCTGTTCTCTCCTATCTAGATAGATGAATTTGGAACTCTAAAACCAACATGGTTTGTAGTGGCTCTTTGAAACTTGACAAAATAAAAAAGTTCTCAGTTTTGTCTCTATGGTTTGTTTCCTCTTCAAATAACCCTGGCACAGACTGTGGAAAAGCACTTTCATTGAGAGGGGTTGCCAAGCTTCTAAGAAATAACGAGTTTCCGAAATACCAGCAAATATTTTTTAACCCAATCTTGATGATACTTGGTGGTAAGGACAAGTACACAAATCCCACTTTGCTCACCAAATTCTGTTCTTCTAGGTTGAAGGATTCGTCTACTGTAGCAGTTTTTATTCTTAGGTTTTACTCTGTTCTCTCCTATATAGATAGATGAATTTGGAACCTAATTCCAACGTGGTTTGTAGTAGCTCTTTGAAACTTGACAAAATAAAGGAGTTCTCAGTTTTGTCTCTATGATTTGTTTCCGCTTCAAGTAGCCCTAAGCAGAGACTGTGGAAAAGCACTTTCATTGAGAGGGGTTGCCAAGCTTCCAAGAAATTACGAGTTTCTGAAATAACAGCAAATATTTTTTCACCCAATCTTGATGATCCTTGGTGGTAATGATCGGTTCACAAATCCAACTTGGCTCACCAAATTTTGTTCTTCTAGGTTAAAGCGTTCGTCTACCGTAGCAGTTTTTATATTTAGGTTTCATTCTGTTCTCTCCTATAGAGATAGATGAATTTGGAACTCTAAATCCAACATGGTTTGCAGTAGCTCTTTGAAACTTTACAAAATAAAAGAGTTCTCAGTTTTGTCTCTATGGTTTGTTTCCTCTTCAAGTAGCCCTAGGCACTGACAGTGGGAAAGAACTTTCATTGAGAGGGGTTGCCAAGCTTCTAAGAATAACGAGTTTCCGAAATACCAGCATATATTTTTTCTCGCAATCTTGATGACACTTGTTGTTAATGATCAATACACAAATCCCACTTGGCTCACCAAATTTTGTTCTTCTAGGTTGAAGCGTTCGTCTACAGTAGCAGTTTTTATATTTAGGTTTCACTCTGTCTCTTCTATATACATAGATGAATTTGGAGTTCTAAATCCAATATGGTTTGTAGTAGCTCTTTGAAACTTGACAAAATAAAAAAGTTCTCAGTTTTGTCTCTATGGTTTGTTTCGCCTTCAAGTAGCCTTAGGCACAGATGGTGGAAAAGCACTTTTATGGAGAGGGGTTGCGAAGCTTCCAAGAAATTACCAGTTTCCAAAATACCAGGAAATATTTTTTCACCCAATCTTGATGATACTTGGTGGTAATGATCGGTATACAAATCCCAATTGACTCACCAAATTTTGTTCGTCTAGGTTGATGCGTTCGTTTTCATTAGCAGTTTTTATTTTTAGGTTTCACTCTGTTCTCTCCTATCTAGATAGATGAATTTGGAACTCTAAATCCAACATGGTTTGTAGTGGCTCTTTGAAACTTGACAAAATAAAAAAGTTCTCAGTTTTGTCTCTATGGTTTGTTTCCTCTTCAAATAACCCTGGCACAGACTGTGGAAAAGCACTTTCATTGAGAGGGGTTGCCAAGCTTCTAAGAAATAACGAGTTTCCGAAATACCAGCAAATATTTTTTAACCCAATCTTGATGATACTTGGTGGTAAGGACAAGTACACAAATCCCACTTTGCTCACCAAATTCTGTTCTTCTAGGTTGAAGGATTCGTCTACAGTAGCAGTTTTTATTCTTAGGTTTTACTCTGTTCTCTCCTATATAGATAGATGAATTTGGAACCTAATTCCAACGTGGTTTGTAGTAGCTCTTTGAAACTTGACAAAATAAAGGAGTTCTCAGTTTTGTCTCTATGGTTTGTTTCCTCTTCAAGTACCCCTAGGAACAGACTCTGGAAAAGCACTTTCATTGAGAGGGGTTGCCAAGCTTCCAAGAAATTACGAGTTTCCGAAACACCAGCAAATATTTTTTCACCCAATCTTGATGATACTTGGTGGTAATGATCAGTACACAAATCCCACTTGGCTCACCAAATTTTGTTCTTCTAGGTTGAAGCTTTCGTCTACAGTAGCAGTTTTTATATTTAGGTTTCACTCTGTTCTCTCCTATACAGATAGATGAATTTGGAACTCTAAATCCAATATGGTTTGTAGTAGCTTTTGAAACTTGACAAAATAAAGGAGTTCTCAGTTTTGTCTCTATGATTTGTTTCCGCTTCAAGTAGCACCAAGCAGAGACTGTGGAAAAGCATTTTCATTGAGAAAAGTTGCCAAGCTTCCAAGAAATTACGAGTTTCCAAAATACCAGCAAATATATTTTCACCCAATCTTGATGATACGTGGTGGTAATGACAAGTCCACAAATCCCACTTGGCTCACCAAATTTTGTTCTTCTAGGTTGAAGCGTTCGTTTACAGTAGCAGTTTTTATTTTTAGGTTTCACTCTGTTCTCTCCTATATAGATAGATGAATTTGGACTATAAATCCAACATGGTTTGTAGTAGATCTCTGAAACTTGACAAAATACAGGAGTTCTCAGTTTTGTCTCTATGGTTTGTTATCTCTTCAAGTAGCCCTGGCACAGACTGTGGAAAAGCACTTTCATTGAGAGGGTTTGCCAAGCTTCTAAGAAATAACGAGTTTCCGAAATACCAGCAAATATTTTTTCACCCAAACTTGAAGATACTTGGTGGTAAGGACAAGTACACAAATCCCACATGGCTCACCAAATTCTGTTCTTCTAGGTTGAAGAATTCGTCTACAGTAGCAGTTTTTATTTTTAGGTTTTACTCTGTTCTCTCCTATATAGATAGATGAATTTGGAACTCTAAATCCAACTTGGTTTGTAGTAGCTCTTTGAAACTTGACAAAATAAAGGAGTTCTCAGTTTTGTCTCTATGGTTTGTTTCCGCTTCAAGTAGCCCTAAGCAGAGACTGTGGAAAAGCACTTTCATTGAGAGTGGTTGCCAAGCTTCTAAAAAATAACGAGTTTCCGAATTTCCAGCAAATATTTTTTACCCAATCTTGATGATACTTGGTGGTAATGATCACTACACAAATCCCACTTGGCTCACCAAATTTTGTTCTTCCAGGTTGAAGCGTTCATCTATAGTAGCAGTTTTTATATTTAGGTTTCACTCTGTTCTCTGCTATATAGGTAGATGAATTTGGAACTCTAAGTCCAACATCATTTGTAGTAGCTCTTTGAAACTTTGCAAGAGAAACGAGTTCTCAGTTTTGTCTCTATGGTTTGTTTCCTCTTCAAGTAGCCCTAGGCACAGAGGGTGGAAAAGCACTTTCATTGAGAGGGGTTGCCAAGCTTCCAAGAAATTACCAGTTTCTGAAATACCAGCAAATGTTTTTTCTCCCAATCTTGATGATACTTGGTGGTAAGGACAAGTACACAAATCCCACTTGACTCACCAAATTTTGTTCTTCTAGGTTGATGCGTTCGTTTGCAGTAGCAGTTTTTATTTTTAGGTTTCACTCTGTTCTCTCCTATATAGATAGATGAATTTGGAACTCTAAATCCAACATGGTTTGTACTAGCTCTTTGAAACTTGACAAAATAAAGGAGTTCTCAGTTTTTTCTATATGGTTTGTTTCCTCTTCAAGTAGCCCTAGTCTCGGACAGTGGGAAAGCACTTTCATTGACAGGGATTGCCAAGCTTCTAAGAAATAACGAGTTTCCGAAATACCAGCAAATATTTTTTCACCCAATCTTGATGATACTTAGGGTAATGACAAGTACACAAATCCCACATGGCTCACCAAATTTTGTTCTTCTACGTTGAAGCGTTCGTCTACTGTAGCAATTTTTATATTTAGGTTTCACTCTGTTCTCTCCTATATAGATAGATGCATTTGGAACTCTAAATCCAACATGGTTTGTAGTAGCTCTTTGAAACTTGACAAAATAAAGGAGTTCTCAGTTTTGTCTCTATGATTTGTTTCCGCTTCAAGTAGCCCTAAGCAGAGACTGTGGATAAGCACTTTCATTAAGAGGGTTTGCCCAGCTTCTAAGAAATAACGAGTTTCCGAAATACCAGCAAATATTTTTTCACCCAATGTTGATGATACTTGGTGCTTATGATCAGTACACCAATCCCACTTGGCTCACCAAATTTTGTTCTTCTAGGTTGAAGCGTTCGTCTACTGTAGCAGTTTTTATATTTGGTTTCCTTCTGTTCTCTCCTATAGAGATAGATGAATTTGGAACTCTAAATCCAACATGGTTTGCAGTAGCTCTTTGAAACTTTACAAAATAAAAGAGTTCTCAGTTTTGTCTCTAGGGTTTGTTTCCTCTTCAAGTAGCCCTAGGCACTGACAGTGGGAAAGAACTTTCATTGAGAGGGGTTGCCAAGCTTCTAAGAATAACGAGTTTCCGAAATACCAGCAAATATTTTTTCTCGCAATCTTGATGACACTTGTTGTTAATGATCAATACACAAATCCCACTTGGCTCACCAAATTTTGTTCTTCTAGGTTGAAGCGTTCGTCTACAGTAGCAGTTTTTATATTTAGGTTTCACTCTGTCTCTTCTATATACATAGATGAATTTGGAGTTCTAAATCCAATATGGTTTGTAGTAGCTCTTTGAAACTTGACAAAATAAAGGAGTTCTCAGTTTTGTCTCTATGGTTTGTTTCGCCTTCAAGTAGCCTTAGGCACAGATGGTGGAAAAGCACTTTTATGGAGAGGGGTTGCGAAGCTTCCAAGAAATTACCAGTTTCCAAAATACCAGGAAATATTTTTTCACCCAATCTTGATGATACTTGGTGGTAATGATCGGTATACAAATCCCAATTGACTCACCAAATTTTGTTCGTCTAGGTTGATGCGTTCGTTTTCATTAGCAGTTTTTATTTTTAGGTTTCACTCTGTTCTCTCCTACCTAGATAGATGAATTTGGAACTCTAAATCCAACATGGTTTGTAGTGGCTCTTTGAAACTTGACAAAATAAAAAAGTTCTCAGTTTTGTCTCTATGGTTTGTTTCCTTATCAAATAACCCTGGCACAGACTGTGGAAAAGCACTTTCATTGAGAGGGGTTGCCAAGCTTCTAAGAAATAACGAGTTTCCGAAATATCAGCAAATATTTTTTAACCCAATCTTGATGATACTTGGTGGTAAGGACAAGTACACAAATCCCACTTTGCTCACCAAATTCTGTTCTTCTAGGTTGAAGGATTCGTCTACAGTAGCAGTTTTTATTCTTAGGTTTTACTCTGTTCTCTCCTATATAGATAGATGAATTTGGAACCTAATTCCAACGTGGTTTGTAGTAGCTCTTTGAAACTTGACAAAATAAAGGAGTTCTCAGTTTTGTCTCTATGATTTGTTTCCGCTTCAAGTAGCCCTAAGCAGAGACTGTGGAAAAGCACTTTCATTGAGAGGGGTTGCCAAGCTTCCAAGAAATTACGAGTTTCTGAAATAACAGCAAATATTTTTTCACCCAATCTTGATGATCCTTGGTGGTAATGATCGGTTCACAAATCCAACTTGGCTCACCAAATTTTGTTCTTCTAGGTTAAAGCGTTCGTCTACCGTAGCAGTTTTTATATTTAGGTTTCATTCTGTTCTCTCCTATAGAGATAGATGAATTTGGAACTCTAAATCCAACATGGTTTGCAGTAGCTCTTTGAAACTTTACAAAATAAAAGAGTTCTCAGTTTTGTCTCTATGGTTTGTTTCCTCTTCAAGTAGCCCTAGGCACTGACAGTGGGAAAGAACTTTCATTGAGAGGGGTTGCCAAGCTTCTAAGAATAACGAGTTTCCGAAATACCAGCAAATATTTTTTCTCGCAATCTTGATGACACTTGTTGTTAATGATCAATACACAAATCCCACTTGGCTCACCAAATTTTGTTCTTCTAGGTTGAAGCGTTCGTCTACAGTAGCAGTTTTTATATTTAGGTTTCACTCTGTCTCTTCTATATACATAGATGAATTTGGAGTTCTAAATCCAATATGGTTTGTAGTAGCTCTTTGAAACTTGACAAAATAAAGGAGTTCTCAGTTTTGTCTCTATGGTTTGTTTTGCCTTCAAGTAGCCTTAGGCACAGATGGTGGAAAAGCACTTTTATGGAGAGGGGTTGCGAAGCTTCCAAGAAATTACCAGTTTCCAAAATACCAGGAAATATTTTTTCACCCAATCTTGATGATACTTGGTGGTAATGATCGGTATACAAATCCCAATTGACTCACCAAATTTTGTTCGTCTAGGTTGATGCGTTCGTTTTCATTAGCAGTTTTTATTTTTAGGTTTCACTCTGTTCTCTCCTATCTAGATAGATGAATTTGGAACTCTAAATCCAACATGGTTTGTAGTGGCTCTTTGAAACTTGACAAAATAAAAAAGTTCTCAGTTTTGTCTCTATGGTTTGTTTCCTCTTCAAATAACCCTGGCACAGACTGTGGAAAAGCACTTTCATTGAGAGGGGTTGCCAAGCTTCTAAGAAATAACGAGTTTCCGAAATACCAGCAAATATTTTTTAACCCAATCTTGATGATACTTGGTGGTAAGGACAAGTACACAAATCCCACTTTGCTCACCAAATTCTGTTCTTCTAGGTTGAAGGATTCGTCTACAGTAGCAGTTTTTATTCTTAGGTTTTACTCTGTTCTCTCCTATATAGATAGATGAATTTGGAACCTAATTCCAACGTGGTTTGTAGTAGCTCTTTGAAACTTGACAAAATAAAGGAGTTCTCAGTTTTGTCTCTATGATTTGTTTCCGCTTCAAGTAGCCCTAAGCAGAGACTGTGGAAAAGCACTTTCATTGAGAGGGGTTGCCAAGCTTCCAAGAAATTACGAGTTACTGAAATAACAGCAAATATTTTTTCACCCAATCTTGATGATCCTTGGTGGTAATGATCGGTTCACAAATCCAACTTGGCTCACCAAATTTTGTTCTTCTAGGTTAAAGCGTTTGTCTACCGTAGCAGTTTTTATATTTAGGTTTCATTCTGTTCTCTCCTATAGAGATAGATGAATTTGGAACTCTAAATCCAACATGGTTTGCAGTAGCTCTTTGAAACTTTACAAAATAAAAGAGTTCTCAGTTTTGTCTCTATGGTTTGTTTCCTCTTCAAGTAGCCCTAGGCACAGAGGGTGGAAAAGCACTTTCATTGAGAGGGGTTACCAAGTTTCTAAGAAATACCGAGTTTCCGAAATACGAGCAAATATTTATTCTCACAATTTGATGACACTTGGTGGTAATGCTCAGTACAAAAATCCCACTTGGCTCACCAAATTTTGTTCTTCTAGGTTGAAGCGTTCGTCCAGAGTAGCAGTTTTTATATTTAGGTTTCACTCTGTTCTCTCTTATATAGATAGATAAATTTGAAACTCTAAATCCAATATTGTTTCTAGTAGCTCTTTTATACTAGACAAAGTAAAGTAGTTCTCAGTTTTGTCTCTATGATTTGTTTCCTCTTCAAGTACCCCTAGGAACAGACTCTGGAAAAGCACTTTCATTGAGAGGGGTTGCCAAGCTTCCAAGAAATTACGAGTTTCCGAAACACCAGCAAATATTTTTTCACCCAATCTTGATGATACTTGGTGGTAATGATCAGTACACAAATCCCACTTGGCTCACCAAATTTTGTTCTTCTAGGTTGAAGCTTTCGTCTACAGTAGCAGTTTTTATATTTAGGTTTCACACTGTTCTCTCCTATACAGATAGATGAATTTGGAACTCTAAATCCAATATGGTTTGTAGTAGCTTTTGAAACTTGACAAAATAAAGGAGTTCTCAGTTTTGTCTCTATGATTTGTTTCCGCTTCAAGTAGCACCAAGCAGAGACTGTGGAAAAGCATTTTCATTGAGAAAAGTTGCCAAGCTTCCAAGAAATTACGAGTTTCCAAAATACCAGCAAATATATTTTCACCCAATCTTGATGATACGTGGTGGTAATGACAAGTCCACAAATCCCACTTGGCTCACCAAATTTTGTTCTTCTAGGTTGAAGCGTTCGTTTACAGTAGCAGTTTTTATTTTTAGGTTTCACTCTGTTCTCTCCTATATAGATAGATGAATTTGGACTATAAATCCAACATGGTTTGTAGTAGATCTCTGAAACTTGACACAATACAGGAGTTCTCAGTTTTGTCTCTATGGTTTGTTATCTCTTCAAGTAGCCCTGGCACAGACTGTGGAAAAGCACTTTCATTGAGAGGGTTTGCCAAGCTTCTAAGAAATAACGAGTTTCCGAAATACCAGCAAATATTTTTTCACCCAAACTTGAAGATACTTGGTGGTAAGGACAAGTACACAAATCCCACATGGCTCACCAAATTCTGTTCTTCTAGGTTGAAGAATTCGTCTACAGTAGCAGTTTTTATTTTTAGGTTTTACTCTGTTCTCTCCTATATAGATAGATGAATTTGGAACTCTAAATCCAACTTGGTTTGTAGTAGCTCTTTGAAACTTGACAAAATAAAGGAGTTCTCAGTTTTGTCTCTATGGTTTGTTTCCTCTTCAAGTAGCCCTAGGCACTGACAGTGGGAAAGAACTTTCATTGAGAGGGGTTGCCAAGCTTCTAAGAAAAACGAGTTTCCGAAATACCAGCAAATATTTTTTCTCGCAATCTTGATGACACTTGTTGTTAATGATCAATACACAAATCCCACTTGGCTCACCAAATTTTGTTCTTCTAGGTTGAAGCGTTCGTCTACAGTAGCAGTTTTTATATTTAGGTTTCACTCTGTCTCTTCTATATACATAGATGAATTTGGAGTTCTAAATCCAATATGGTTTGTAGTAGCTCTTTGAAACTTGACAAAATAAAGGAGTTCTCAGTTTTGTCTCAATGGTTTGTTTCGCCTTCAAGTAGCCTTAGGCACAGATGGTGGAAAAGCACTTTTATGGAGAGGGGTTGCGAAGCTTCCAAGAAATTACCAGTTTCCAAAATACCAGGAAATATTTTTTCACCCAATCTTGATGATACTTGGTGGTAATGATCGGTATACAAATCCCAATTGACTCACCAAATTTTGTTAGTCTAGGTTGATGCGTTCGTTTTCATTAGCAGTTTTTATTTTTAGGTTTCACTCTGTTCTCTCCTATCTAGATAGATGAATTTGGAACTCTAAATCCAACATGGTTTGTAGTGGCTCTTTGAAACTTGACAAAATAAAAAAGTTCTCAGTTTTGTCTCTATGGTTTGTTTCCTCTTCAAATAACCCTGGCACAGACTGTGGAAAAGCACTTTCATTGAGAGGGGTTGCCAAGCTTCTAAGAAATAACGAGTTTCCGAAATACCAGCAAATATTTTTTAACCCAATCTTGATGATACTTGGTGGTAAGGACAAGTACACAAATCCCACTTTGCTCACCAAATTCTGTTCTTCTAGGTTGAAGGATTCGTCTACAGTAGCAGTTTTTATTCTTAGGTTTTACTCTGTTCTCTCCTATATAGATAGATGAATTTGGAACCTAATTCCAACGTGGTTTGTAGTAGCTCTTTGAAACTTGACAAAATAAAGGAGTTCTCAGTTTTGTCTCTATGATTTGTTTCCGCTTCAAGTAGCCCTAAGCAGAGACTGTGGAAAAGCACTTTCATTGAGAGG
The DNA here is from genome assembly GCF_048772815.1 of Callospermophilus lateralis. Classification (NCBI taxonomy): domain Eukaryota; kingdom Metazoa; phylum Chordata; class Mammalia; order Rodentia; family Sciuridae; genus Callospermophilus; species Callospermophilus lateralis. Next base: position 100,765 of record NW_027514834.1, on the reverse strand, counting down.
GGTTGCCAAGCTTCCAAGAAATTACGAGTTTCTGAAATAACAGCAAATATTTTTTCACCCAATCTTGATGATCCTTGGTGGTAATGATCGGTTCACAAATCCAACTTGGCTCACCAAATTTTGTTCTTCTAGGTTAAAGCGTTCGTCTACCGTAGCAGTTTTTATATTTAGGTTTCATTCTGTTCTCTCCTATAGAGATAGATGAATTTGGAACTCTAAATCCAACATGGTTTGCAGTAGCTCTTTGAAACTTTACAAAATAAAAGAGTTCTCAGTTTTGTCTCTAGGGTTTGTTTCCTCTTCAAGTAGCCCTAGGCACTGACAGTGGGAAAGAACTTTCATTGAGAGGGGTTGCCAAGCTTCTAAGAATAACGAGTTTCCGAAATACCAGCATATATTTTTTCTCGCAATCTTGATGACACTTGTTGTTAATGATCAATACACAAATCCCACTTGGCTCACCAAATTTTGTTCTTCTAGGTTGAAGCGTTCGTCTACAGTAGCAGTTTTTATATTTAGGTTTCACTCTGTCTCTTCTATATACATAGATGAATTTGGAGTTCTAAATCCAATATGGTTTGTAGTAGCTCTTTGAAACTTGACAAAATAAAAAAGTTCTCAGTTTTGTCTCTATGGTTTTTTTCGCCTTCAAGTAGCCTTAGGCACAGATGGTGGAAAAGCACTTTTATGGAGAGGGGTTGCGAAGCTTCCAAGAAATTACCAGTTTCCAAAATACCAGGAAATATTTTTTCACCCAATCTTGATGATACTTGGTGGTAATGATCGGTATACAAATCCCAATTGACTCACCAAATTTTGTTCGTCTAGGTTGATGCGTTCGTTTTCATTAGCAGTTTTTATTTTTAGGTTTCACTCTGTTCTCTCCTATCTAGATAGATGAATTTGGAACTCTAAATCCAACATGGTTTGTAGTGGCTCTTTGAAACTTGACAAAATAAAAAAGTTCTCAGTTTTGTCTCTATGGTTTGTTTCCTCTTCAAATAACCCTGGCACAGACTGTGGAAAAGCACTTTCATTGAGAGGGGTTGCCAAGCTTCTAAGAAATAACGAGTTTCCGAAATACCAGCAAATATTTTTTAACCCAATCTTGATGATACTTGGTGGTAAGGACAAGTACACAAATCCCACTTTGCTCACCAAATTCTGTTCTTCTAGGTTGAAGGATTCGTCTACAGTAGCAGTTTTTATTCTTAGGTTTTACTCTGTTCTCTCCTATATAGATAGATGAATTTGGAACCTAATTCCAACGTGGTTTGTAGTAGCTCTTTGAAACTTGACAAAATAAAGGAGTTCTCAGTTTTGTCTCTATGGTTTGTTTCCTCTTCAAGTACCCCTAGGAACAGACTCTGGAAAAGCACTTTCATTGAGAGGGGTTGCCAAGCTTCCAAGAAATTACGAGTTTCCGAAACACCAGCAAATATTTTTTCACCCAATCTTGATGATACTTGGTGGTAATGATCAGTACACAAATCCCACTTGGCTCACCAAATTTTGTTCTTCTAGGTTGAAGCTTTCGTCTACAGTAGCAGTTTTTATATTTAGGTTTCACTCTGTTCTCTCCTATACAGATAGATGAATTTGGAACTCTAAATCCAATATGGTTTGTAGTAGCTTTTGAAACTTGACAAAATAAAGGAGTTCTCAGTTTTGTCTCTATGATTTGTTTCCGCTTCAAGTAGCACCAAGCAGAGACTGTGGAAAAGCATTTTCATTGAGAAAAGTTGCCAAGCTTCCAAGAAATTACGAGTTTCCAAAATACCAGCAAATATATTTTCACCCAATCTTGATGATACGTGGTGGTAATGACAAGTCCACAAATCCCACTTGGCTCACCAAATTTTGTTCTTCTAGGTTGAAGCGTTCGTTTACAGTAGCAGTTTTTATTTTTAGGTTTCACTCTGTTCTCTCCTATATAGATAGATGAATTTGGACTATAAATCCAACATGGTTTGTAGTAGATCTCTGAAACTTGACAAAATACAGGAGTTCTCAGTTTTGTCTCTATGGTTTGTTATCTCTTCAAGTAGCCCTGGCACAGACTGTGGAAAAGCACTTTCATTGAGAGGGTTTGCCAAGCTTCTAAGAAATAACGAGTTTCCGAAATACCAGCAAATATTTTTTCACCCAAACTTGAAGATACTTGGTGGTAAGGACAAGTACACAAATCCCACATGGCTCACCAAATTCTGTTCTTCTAGGTTGAAGCATTCGTCTACAGTAGCAGTTTTTATTTTTAGGTTTTACTCTGTTCTCTCCTATATAGATAGATGAATTTGGAACTCTAAATCCAACTTGGTTTGTAGTAGCTCTTTGAAACTTGACAAAATAAAGGAGTTCTCAGTTTTGTCTCTATGGTTTGTTTCCGCTTCAAGTAGCCCTAAGCAGAGACTGTGGAAAAGCACTTTCATTGAGAGTGGTTGCCAAGCTTCTAAAAAATAACGAGTTTCCGAATTTCCAGCAAATATTTTTTACCCAATCTTGATGATACTTGGTGGTAATGATCACTACACAAATCCCACTTGGCTCACCAAATTTTGTTCTTCCAGGTTGAAGCGTTCATCTATAGTAGCAGTTTTTATATTTAGGTTTCACTCTGTTCTCTGCTATATAGGTAGATGAATTTGGAACTCTAAGTCCAACATCATTTGTAGTAGCTCTTTGAAACTTTGCAAGAGAAACGAGTTCTCAGTTTTGTCTCTATGGTTTGTTTCCTCTTCAAGTAGCCCTAGGCACAGAGGGTGGAAAAGCACTTTCATTGAGAGGGGTTGCCAAGCTTCCAAGAAATTACCAGTTTCTGAAATACCAGCAAATGTTTTTTCTCCCAATCTTGATGATACTTGGTGGTAAGGACAAGTACACAAATCCCACTTGACTCACCAAATTTTGTTCTTCTAGGTTGATGCGTTCGTTTGCAGTAGCAGTTTTTATTTTTAGGTTTCACTCTGTTCTCTCCTATATAGATAGATGAATTTGGAACTCTAAATCCAACATGGTTTGTACTAGCTCTTTGAAACTTGACAAAATAAAGGAGTTCTCAGTTTTTTCTATATGGTTTGTTTCCTCTTCAAGTAGCCCTAGTCTCGGACAGTGGGAAAGCACTTTCATTGACAGGGATTGCCAAGCTTCTAAGAAATAACGAGTTTCCGAAATACCAGCAAATATTTTTTCACCCAATCTTGATGATACTTAGGGTAATGACAAGTACACAAATCCCACATGGCTCACCAAATTTTGTTCTTCTACGTTGAAGCGTTCGTCTACTGTAGCAATTTTTATATTTAGGTTTCACTCTGTTCTCTCCTATATAGATAGATGCATTTGGAACTCTAAATCCAACATGGTTTGTAGTAGCTCTTTGAAACTTGACAAAATAAAGGAGTTCTCAGTTTTGTCTCTATGATTTGTTTCCGCTTCAAGTAGCCCTAAGCAGAGACTGTGGATAAGCACTTTCATTAAGAGGGTTTGCCCAGCTTCTAAGAAATAACGAGTTTCCGAAATACCAGCAAATATTTTTTCCCCCAATGTTGATGATACTTGGTGCTTATGATCAGTACACCAATCCCACTTGGCTCACCACATTTTGTTCTTCTAGGGTGAAGCGTTCGTCTACTGTAGCAGTTTTCATATTTGGTTTCCTTCTGTTCTCTCCTATAGAGATAGATGAATTTGGAACTCTAAATCCAACATGGTTTGCAGTAGCTCTTTGAAACTTTACAAAATAAAAGAGTTCTCAGTTTTGTCTCTATGGTTTGTTTCCTCTTCAAGTAGCCCTAGGCACTGACAGTGGGAAAGAACTTTCATTGAGAGGGGTTGCCAAGCTTCTAAGAATAACGAGTTTCCGAAATACCAGCAAATATTTTTTCTCGCAATCTTGATGACACTTGTTGTTAATGATCAATACACAAATCCCACTTGGCTCACCAAATTTTGTTCTTCAAGGTTGAAGCGTTCGTCTACAGTAGCATTTTTTATATTTAGGTTTCACTCTGTCTCTTCTATATACATAGATGAATTTGGAGTTCTAAATCCAATATGGTTTGTAGTAGCTCTTTGAAACTTGACAAAATAAAGGAGTTCTCAGTTTTGTCTCTATGGTTTGTTTCGCCTTTAAGTAGCCTTAGGCACAGATGGTGGAAAAGCACTTTTATGGAGAGGGGTTGCGAAGCTTCCAAGAAATTACCAGTTTCCAAAATACCAGGAAATATTTTTTCACCCAATCTTGATGATACTTGGTGGTAATGATCGGTACACAAATCCCAATTGATTCACCAAATTTTGTTCGTCTAGGTTGATGCGTTCGTTTTCATTAGCAGTTTTTATTTTTAGGTTTCACTCTGTTCTCTCCTATCTAGATAGATGAATTTGGAACTCTAAATCCAACATGGTTTGTAGTGGCTCTTTGAAACTTGACAAAATAAAAAAGTTCTCAGTTTTGTCTCTATGGTTTGTTTCCTCTTCAAATAACCCTGGCACAGACTGTGGAAAAGCACTTTCATTGAGAGGGGTTGCCAAGCTTCTAAGAAATAACAAGTTTCCGAAATACCAGCAAATATTTTTTAACCCAATCTTGATGATACTTGGTGGTAAGGACAAGTACACAAATCCCACTTTGCTCACCAAATTCTGTTCTTCTAGGTTGAAGGATTCGTCTACAGTAGCAGTTTTTATTCTTAGGTTTTACTCTGTTCTCTCCTATATAGATAGATGAATTTGGAACCTAATTCCAACGTGGTTTGTAGTAGCTCTTTGAAACTTGACAAAATAAAGGAGTTCTCAGTTTTGTCTCTATGATTTGTTTCCGCTTCAAGTAGCCCTAAGCAGAGACTGTGGAAAAGCACTTTCATTGAGAGGGGTTGCCAAGCTTCCAAGAAATTACGAGTTTCTGAAATAACAGCAAATATTTTTTCACCCAATCTTGATGATCCTTGGTGGTAATGATCGGTTCACAAATCCAACTTGGCTCACCAAATTTTGTTCTTCTAGGTTAAAGCGTTCGTCTACAGTAGCAGTTTTTATATTTAGGTTTCATTCTGTTCTCTCCTATAGAGATAGATTAATTTGGAACTCTAAATCCAACATGTTTGTAGTAGCTCTTTGAAACTTGACAAAATAAAGGAGTTCTCAGTTTTGTCTCTATGGTTTGTTTCCTCTTCAAGTAGCCCTAGGCACAGAGGGTGGAAAAGCACTTTCATTGAGAGGGGTTACCAAGTTTCTAAGAAATACCGAGTTTCCAAAATACGAGCAAATATTTATTCTCACAATTTGATGACACTTGGTGGTAATGCTCAGTACACAAATCCCACTTGGCTCACCAAATTTTGTTCTTCTAGGTTGAAGCGTTCGTCCACAGTAGCAGTTTTTATATTTAGGTTTCACTCTGTTCTCTCTTATATAGATAGATAAATTTGAAACTCTAAATCCAATATTGTTTGTAGTAGCTCTTTTATACTAGACAAAGTAAAGTAGTTCTCAGTTTTGTCTCTATGATTTGTTTCCTCTTCAAGTACCCCTAGGAACAGACTCTGGAAAAGCACTTTCATTGAGAGGGGTTGCCAAGCTTCCAAGAAATTACGAGTTTCCGAAACACCAGCAAATATTTTTTCACCCAATCTTGATGATACTTGGTGGTAATGATCAGTACACAAATCCCACTTGGCTCACCAAATTTTGTTCTTCTAGGTTGAAGCGTTCGTCTACAGTAGCAGTTTTTATATTTAGGTTTCAGTCTGTTCTCTCCTATACAGATAGATGAATTTGGAACTCTAAATCCAATATGGTTTGTAGTAGCTTTTGAAACTTGACAAAATAAAGGAGTTCTCAGTTTTGTCTCTATGATTTGTTTCCGCTTCAAGTAGCACCAAGCAGAGACTGTGGAAAAGCATTTTCATTGAGAAAAGTTGACAAGCTTCCAAGAATTTACGAGTTTCCAAAATACCAGCAAATATATTTTCACCCAATCTTGATGATACGTGGTGGTAATGACAAGTCCACAAATCGCACTTGGCTCACCAAATTTTGTTCTTCTAGGTTGAAGCGTTCGTTTACAGTAGCAGTTTTTATTTTTAGGATTCACTCTGTTCTCTCCTATATAGATAGATGAATTTGGACTATAAATCCAACATGGTTTGTAGTAGATCTCTGAAACTTGACAAAATACAGGAGTTCTCAGTTTTGTCTCTATGGTTTGTTATCTCTTCAAGTAGCCCTGGCACAGACTGTGGAAAAGCACTTTCATTGAGAGGGTTTGCCAAGCTTCTAAGAAATAACGAGTTTCCGAAATACCAGCAAATATTTTTTCACCCAAACTTGAAGATACTTGGTGGTAAGGACAAGTACACAAATCCCACATGGCTCACCAAATTCTCTTCTTCTAGGTTGAAGCATTCGTCTACAGTAGCAGTTTTTATTTTTAGGTTTTACTCTGTTCTCTCCTATATAGATAGATGAATTTGGAACTCTAAATCCAACTTGGTTTGTAGTAGCTCTTTGAAACTTGACAAAATAAACGAGTTCTCAGTTTTGTCTCTATGGTTTGTTTCCGCTTCAAGTAGCCCTAAGCAGAGACTGTGGAAAAGCACTTTCATTGAGAGGGGTTGCCAAGCTTCTAAAAAATAACGAGTTTCCGAATTTCCAGCAAATATTTTTTACCCAATCTTGATGATACTTGGTGGTAATGATCACTACACAAATCCCACTTGGCTCACCAAATTTTGTTCTTCCAGGTTGAAGCGTTCATCTATAGTAGCAGTTTTTATATTTAGGTTTCACTCTGTTCTCTGCTATATAGGTAGATGAATTTGGAACTCTAAGTCCAACATCATTTGTAGTAGCTCTTTGAAACTTTGCAAGAGAAAGGAGTTCTCAGTTTTGTCTCTATGGTTTGTTTCCTCTTCAAGTAGCCCTAGGCACAGAGGGTGGAAAAGCACTTTCATTGAGAGGGGTTGCCAAGCTTCCAAGAAATTACCAGTTTCTGAAATACCAGCAAATGTTTTTTCTCTCAATCTTGATGATACTTGGTGGTAAGGACAAGTACACAAATCCCACTTGACTCACCAAATTTTGTTCTTCTAGGTTGATGCGTTCGTTTGCAGTAGCAGTTTTTATTTTTAGGTTTCACTCTGTTCTCTCCTATATAGATAGATGAATTTGGAACTCTAAATCCAACATGGTTTGTACTAGCTCTTTGAAACTTGACAAAATAAAGGAGTTCTCAGTTTTTTCTATATGGTTTGTTTCCTCTTCAAGTAGCCCTAGTCACTGACAGTGGGAAAGCACTTTCATTGAGAGGGGTTGCCAAGCTTCTAAGAAATAACGAGTTTCCGAAATACCAGCAAATATTTTTTCACCCAATCATGATGATACTTGGGGTAATGACAAGTACACAAATCCCACATGGCTCACCAAATTTTGTTCTTCTAGGTTGAAGCGTTCGTCTACTGTAGCAATTTTTATATTTAAGTTTCACTCTGTTCTCTCCTATATAGATAGATGCATTTGGAACTCTAAATCCAACATGGTTTGTAGTAGCTCTTTGAAACTTGACAAAATAAAGGAGTTCTCAGTTTTGTCTCTATGATTTGATTCCGCTTCAATTTGCCCTAAGCAGAGACTGTGGATAAGCACTTTCATTAAGAGGGTTTGCCCAGCTTCTAAGAAATAACGAGTTTCCGAAATACCAGCAAATATTTTTTCACCCAATGTTGATGATACTTGGTGCTTATGATCAGTACACCAATCCCACTTGGCTCACCACATTTTGTTCTTCTAGGTTGAAGCGTTCGTCTACTGTAGCAGTTTTCATATTTGGTTTCCTTCTGTTCTCTCCTATAGAGATAGATGAATTTGGAACTCTAAATCCAACATGGTTTGCAGTAGCTCTTTGAAACTTTACAAAATAAAAGAGTTCTCAGTTTTGTCTCTAGGGTTTGTTTCCTCTTCAAGTAGCCCTAGGCACTGACAGTGGGAAAGAACTTTCATTGAGAGGGGTTGCCAAGCTTCTAAGAATAACGAGTTTCCGAAATACCAGCAAATATTTTTTCTCGCAATCTTGATGACACTTGTTGTTAATGATCAATACACAAATCCCACTTGGCTCACCAAATTTTGTTCTTCTAGGTTGAAGCGTTCGTCTACAGTAGCAGTTTTTATATTTAGGTTTCACTCTGTCTCTTCTATATACATAGATGAATTTGGAGTTCTAAATCCAATATGGTTTGTAGTAGCTCTTTGAAACTTGACAAAATAAAGGAGTTCTCAGTTTTGTCTCTATGGTTTGTTTCGCCTTCAAGTAGCCTTAGGCACAGATGGTGGAAAAGCACTTTTATGGAGAGGGGTTGCGAAGCTTCCAAGAAATTACCAGTTTCCAAAATACCAGGAAATATTTTTTCACCCAATCTTGATGATACTTGGTGGTAATGATCGGTATACAAATCCCAATTGACTCACCAAATTTTGTTCGTCTAGGTTGATGCGTTCGTTTTCATTAGCAGTTTTTATTTTTAGGTTTCACTCTGTTCTCTCCTATCTAGATAGATGAATTTGGAACTCTAAATCCAACATGGTTTGTAGTGGCTCTTTGAAACTTGACAAAATAAAAAAGTTCTCAGTTTTGTCTCTATGGTTTGTTTCCTCTTCAAATAACCCTGGCACAGACTGTGGAAAAGCACTTTCATTGAGAGGGGTTGCCAAGCTTCTAAGAAATAACGAGTTTCCGAAATATCAGCAAATATTTTTTAACCCAATCTTGATGATACTTGGTGGTAAGGACAAGTACACAAATCCCACTTTGCTCACCAAATTCTGTTCTTCTAGGTTGAAGGATTCGTCTACAGTAGCAGTTTTTATTCTTAGGTTTTACTCTGTTCTCTCCTATATAGATAGATGAATTTGGAACCTAATTCCAACGTGGTTTGTAGTAGCTCTTTGAAACTTGACAAAATAAAGGAGTTCTCAGTTTTGTCTCTATGATTTGTTTCCGCTTCAAGTAGCCCTAAGCAGAGACTGTGGAAAAGCACTTTCATTGAGAGGGGTTGCCAAGCTTCCAAGAAATTACGAGTTTCTGAAATAACAGCAAATATTTTTTCACCCAATCTTGATGATCCTTGGTGGTAATGATCGGTTCACAAATCCAACTTGGCTCACCAAATTTTGTTCTTCTAGGTTAAAGCGTTCGTCTACCGTAGCAGTTTTTATATTTAGGTTTCATTCTGTTCTCTCCTATAGAGATAGATGAATTTGGAACTCTAAATCCAACATGGTTTGCAGTAGCTCTTTGAAACTTTACAAAATAAAAGAGTTCTCAGTTTTGTCTCTATGGTTTGTTTCCTCTTCAAGTAGCCCTAGGCACTGACAGTGGGAAAGAACTTTCATTGAGAGGGGTTGCCAAGCTTCTAAGAATAACGAGTTTCCGAAATACCAGCAAATATTTTTTCTCGCAATCTTGATGACACTTGTTGTTAATGATCAATACACAAATCCCACTTGGCTCACCAAATTTTGTTCTTCTAGGTTGAAGCGTTCGTCTACAGTAGCAGTTTTTATATTTAGGTTTCACTCTGTCTCTTCTATATACATAGATGAATTTGGAGTTCTAAATCCAATATGGTTTGTAGTAGCTCTTTGAAACTTGACAAAATAAAGGAGTTCTCAGTTTTGTCTCTATGGTTTGTTTTGCCTTCAAGTAGCCTTAGGCACAGATGGTGGAAAAGCACTTTTATGGAGAGGGGTTGCGAAGCTTCCAAGAAATTACCAGTTTCCAAAATACCAGGAAATATTTTTTCACCCAATCTTGATGATACTTGGTGGTAATGATCGGTATACAAATCCCAATTGACTCACCAAATTTTGTTCGTCTAGGTTGATGCGTTCGTTTTCATTAGCAGTTTTTATTTTTAGGTTTCACTCTGTTCTCTCCTATCTAGATAGATGAATTTGGAACTCTAAATCCAACATGGTTTGTAGTGGCTCTTTGAAACTTGACAAAATAAAAAAGTTCTCAGTTTTGTCTCTATGGTTTGTTTCCTCTTCAAATAACCCTGGCACAGACTGTGGAAAAGCACTTTCATTGAGAGGGGTTGCCAAGCTTCTAAGAAATAACGAGTTTCCGAAATACCAGCAAATATTTTTTAACCCAATCTTGATGATACTTGGTGGTAAGGACAAGTACACAAATCCCACTTTGCTCACCAAATTCTGTTCTTCTAGGTTGAAGGATTCGTCTACAGTAGCAGTTTTTATTCTTAGGTTTTACTCTGTTCTCTCCTATATAGATAGATGAATTTGGAACCTAATTCCAACGTGGTTTGTAGTAGCTCTTTGAAACTTGACAAAATAAAGGAGTTCTCAGTTTTGTCTCTATGATTTGTTTCCGCTTCAAGTAGCCCTAAGCAGAGACTGTGGAAAAGCACTTTCATTGAGAGGGGTTGCCAAGCTTCCAAGAAATTACGAGTTTCTGAAATAACAGCAAATATTTTTTCACCCAATCTTGATGATCCTTGGTGGTAATGATCGGTTCACAAATCCAACTTGGCTCACCAAATTTTGTTCTTCTAGGTTAAAGCGTTCGTCTACAGTAGCAGTTTTTATATTTAGGTTTCATTCTGTTCTCTCCTATAGAGATAGATGAATTTGGAACTCTAAATCCAACATGTTTGTAGTAGCTCTTTGAAACTTGACAAAATAAAGGAGTTCTCAGTTTTGTCTCTATGGTTTGTTTCCTCTTCAAGTAGCCCTAGGCACAGAGGGTGGAAAAGCACTTTCATTGAGAGGGGTTACCAAGTTTCTAAGAAATACCGAGTTTCCGAAATACGAGCAAATATTTATTCTCACAATTTGATGACACTTGGTGGTAATGCTCAGTACACAAATCCCACTTGGCTCACCAAATTTTGTTCTTCTAGGTTGAAGCGTTCGTTCACAGTAGCAGTTTTTATATTTAGGTTTCACTCTGTTCTCTCTTATATAGATAGATAAATTTGAAACTCTAAATCCAATATTGTTTGTAGTAGCTCTTTTATACTAGACAAAGTAAAGTAGTTCTCAGTTTTGTCTCTATGATTTGTTTCCTCTTCAAGTACCCCTAGGAACAGACTGTGGAAAAGCACTTTCATTGAGAGGGGTTGCCAAGCTTCCAAGAAATTACGAGTTTCCGAAACACCAGCAAATATTTTTTCAACCAATCTTGATGATACTTGGTGGTAATGATCAGTACACAAATCCCACTTGGCTCACCAAATTTTGTTCTTCTAGGTTGAAGCGTTCGTCTACAGTAGCAGTTTTTATATTTAGGTTTCACTCTGTTCTCTCCTATACAGATAGATGAATTTGGAACTCTAAATCCAATATGGTTTGTAGTAGCTTTTGAAACTTGACAAAATAAAGGAGTTCTCAGTTTTGTCTCTATGATTTGTTTCCGCTTCAAGTAGCACCAAGCAGAGACTGTGGAAAAGCATTTTCATTGAGAAAAGTTGCCAAGCTTCCAAGAATTTACGAGTTTCCAAAATACCAGCAAATATATTTTCACCCAATCTTGATGATACGTGGTGGTAATGACAAGTCCACAAATCCCACTTGGCTCACCAAATTTTGTTCTTCTAGGTTGAAGCGTTCGTTTACAGTAGCAGTTTTTATTTTTAGGTTTCACTCTGTTCTCTCCTATATAGATAGATGAATTTGGACTATAAATCCAACATGGTTTGTAGTAGATCTCTGAAACTTGACAAAATAAAGTAGTTCTCAGTTTTTTCTCTATGGTTTGTTATCTCTTCAAGTAGCCCTGGCACAGACTGTGGAAAAGCACTTTCATTGAGAGGGTTTGCCAAGCTTCTAAGAAATAACGAGTTTCTGAAATACCAGCAAATATTTTTTCACCCAAACTTGAAGATACTTGGTGGTAAGGACAAGTACGCAAATCCCACATGGCTCACCAAATTCTGTTCTTGTAGGTTGAAGCATTCGTCTACAGTAGCAGTTTTTATGTTTAGGTTTCACTCTGTTCTCTCCTATATAGATAGATGAATTTGGAACTCTAAATCCAACTTGGTTTGTAGTAGCTCTTTGAAACTTGACAAAATAAAGGAGTTCTCAGTTTTGTCTCTATGGTTTGTTTCCGCTTCAAGTAGCCCTAAGCAGAGACTGTGGAAAAGCACTTTCATTGAGAGGGGTTGCCAAGCTTCTAAAAAATAACGATTTTCCGAATTTCCAGCAAATATTTTTTACCCAATCTTGATGATACTTGGTGGTAATGATCAGTACACAAATCCCACTTGGCTCACCAAATTTTGTTCTTCTAGGTTGAAGCGTTCATCTACAGTAGCAGCTTTTATATTTAGGTTTCACTCTGTTCTCTCCTATATAGCTAGATGAATTTGGAACTCTAAATCCAACATGTTTTTTAGTAGCTCTTTGAAACGTGACAAAATAAAGGAGTTCTCAGTTTTGTTTCTATGGTTTGTTTCCTCTTCAAGTAGTCCTAGGCACAGACTATGGAAAAGCAATTTCATTGAGAGGTGTTGCCAAGCTTCTAAGAAACAACGAGTTTCCGAATTAACAGCAAATATTTTTTCACCCAATCTTGATGATACTTGGTGGTAATGACAAGTCCACAAGTCCCACTTGGCTCACCAAATTTTGTTCTTCTAGGTTGAAGCGTTCGTTTACAGTAGCAGTTTTAATTTTTAGATTTCACTCTGTTCTCTCCTATATAGATAGATGAATTTGGAACTCTAAATCCAACATGTTTTGTAGTGGCTCTTTGAAACTTTGCAAAAGAAAGTACTTCTCAGTTTTGTCTCTTTGGTTTGTTTCCTCTTCAAGTAGCCATACGCACAGACGGTGGAAAAGCACTTTCATTGAGAGGGGTTGCCAAGCTTCCAAGAAATTACCAGTTTCCGAAATACCAGCAAATATTTTTTCACCCAATCTTGATGATACTTGGTGGTAATGATTGGTACACAAATCCCACAAGACTCACCAAATTTTGTTCTTCTAGGTTGATGCGTTCGTTTTCAGTAGCAGTTTTTATTTTTAGGTTTCATTCTGTTCCCTGCTATATAGATAGATGAATTTGGAACTCTAAATCCAACATGTTTTGTAGTGGCTCTTTGAAACTTTGCAAAAGAAAGGACTTCTCAGTTTTGTCTCTATGATTTGATTCCGCGTCAAGTAGCCCTACGCAGAGACTGTGGAAAAGCACTTTCATTGAGAGGGGTTGCCAAGCTTCCAAGAAATTACGATGTTTCCGAAATAGCAGCAAATATTTTTTCACCCAATCTTGATGATACTTGGTGGTAATGATCAGTACACAAATCCCACTTGGCTCACCAAATTTTGTTCTTCCAGGTTGAAGCGTTCATCTATAGTAGCAGTTTTTATATTTAGGTTTCACTCTGTTCTCTGCTATATAGGTAGATGAATTTGGAACTCTAAGTCCAACATCATTTGTAGTAGCTCTTTGAAACTTTGCAAGAGAAAGGAGTTCTCAGTTTTGTCTCTATGGTTTGTTTCCTCTTCAATTAGCCCTAGGCACCGACGGTGGAAAAGCACTTTCATTGAGAGGGGTTGCCAAGCTTCTAAGAAATAACGAGTTTCCGAAATACCAGCAAATAGTTTTTCACCCAATGTTGATGATACTTGGTGGTAATGATCAGTACACAAAACCCACTTGGCTCACCAAATTTTGTTCTTCTAGATTGAAGCGTTCGTCTACAGTAGCAGTTTTTATATTTAGGTTTCACTCTGTTCTCTCCTATATAGATAGATGAATTTGGAACTCTAAATCCAACATGGTTTGTAGTAGCTCTTTGACACTTGACAAAATAAAGGAGTTCTCAGTTTTGTCTCTATGGTTTGTTTCCTCTTCAAGTAGTCCTAGGCACAGACTGTGGAAAAGCACTTTCATTGAGAGGGGTTTCCAAGCTTCTAAGAAATAACGAGTTTCCGAAATACCAGCAAATATTTTTTCACCCAATCTTGATGATACTTGGTGGTAATGATCGGTACACAAATCCCACTTGGCTCACCAAATTTTGTTCTTCTAGGTTGAAGCGTTCGTTTACAGTAGCAGTTTTTATTTTTATTTTTCACTCTGTTCTCTCCTATATAGATAGATGAATTTGGAACTCTAAATCCAACATGGTTTGTAGTAGCTCTTTGAAACTTTGCAAAAGAATGGAGTTCTAAGTTTTATCTCTATGGTTTGTTTCCTCTTCAATTAGCCCTAGGCACAGACGGTGGAAAAGAACTTTCATTGAGAGGGGTTGCCAAGCTTCCAAGAAATTACCAGTTTCCGAAATACCAGCAAATATTTTTTCACCCAATCTTCATGATACTTGGTGGTAAGGACAAGTACACAAATCCCACTTGGCTCACCAAATTCTGTTCTTCTAGGTTGAAGCATTCATCTACAGTTGCAGTTTTTATTTTTAGGTTTTACACTGTTCTATATAGATAGATGAATATGGAACTCTAAATCCAACATGGTTTGTAGTAGCTCTTTGAAACTTGACAAAATAAAGGAGTTCTCAGTTTTGTCTCTATTATTTGCTTCCTCTTCAATTAGCCCTAGGCGCCGACGGTGGAAAAGCTCTTTCATTGAGAGGGGTTGCCAAGCAAAAAGAAATAACGAGTTTCCGAAATACCAGCAAATATTTTTTCACCCAATCTTGATGATACTTGGTGGTAATTATCAGTACACAAATCACACTTGGCTCACCAAATTTTGTTCTTCTAGATTGAAGCGTTCGCCTACAGTACCAGTTTTTATATTTAGGTTTCACTCTGTTCTCTCCTATATAGGTAGATGAATTTGGAACTCTAAATCCAACATGTTTTGTAGTAGCTCTTTGAAACGTGACAAAATAAAGGAGTTCTCAGTTTTGTTTCTATGGTTTGTTTCCTCTTCAAGTAGTCCTAGGCACAGACTGTGGAAAAGCACTTTCATTGAGTGGGGTTACCAAGCTTCTAAGAAATAACGAGGTTCTGAAATACCAGCAAATATTTTTTCACCCAATCTTGATGATATTTGGTGGTAATGATCAGTACACAAATCCCACTCGGCTCACCAAATTTTGTTCTTCCAGTTTGAAACGTTCGTCTATAGTAGCAGTTTTTATGTTTAGGTTTTACTCTGTTCTCTGCTATATAGAGAGATGAATTTGGAACTCTAAATCCTACATGGTTTGTAGTGGCTCTTTGAAACTTGACAAAATAAAGGAGGTCTCAGTTTTGTCTCTATGGATTGTATCCTCTTTTAGTAGCCTTAGGCACTGACTGTGGAAAAGCACTTTCATTGAGAGGGGTTGCCAAGCTTCTAAGAAGTAACGAGTTTCCGAAATACCAGCAAATATTTTTTCACCCAATCTTGATGATATTTGGTGGTAATGATCAATACACAAATCCCACTCGGCTCACCAAATTTTGTTCTTCCAGGTTGAAACGTTCGTTTACAGTAGCAGTTTTTATTTTTATTTTTCACTCTGTTCTCTCCTATATAGATAGATGAATTTGGAACTCTAAATCCAACATGGTTTGTAGTAGCTCTTTGAAACTTGACAAAATAAAGGAGTTCTCAGTTTTGTCTCTATGATTTGTTTCCGCTTCAAGTAGCCTTAAGCAGAGACTGTGGAAAAGCACTTTCATTGAGAGGGGTTGCCAAGCTTCCAAGAAATGACGATGTTTCCGAAATAGCAGCAAATATTTTTTCACCCAATCTTGATGATACTTGGTGGTAATGATCAGTACACAAATCCCACTTGGCTCACCAAATTTTGTTCTTCTAGGTTGAAGCGTTCATCTGCAGTAGCAGTTTTTATATTTAGGTTTCACTCTGTTCTCTGCTATATAGGTAGATGAATTTGGAAATCAAAATCCAACATCATTTTTAGTACCTCTTTGAAACTTTGCAAACGAAAGGAGTTCTCAGTTTTTCTCTATGGTTTGTTTCCTCTTCAATTCGCCCTAGGCACCGACGGTGGAAAAGCACTTTCATTGAGAGGGATTGCCAAGCGTCTAAGAAATAACGAGTTTCCGAAATACCAGCAAATAGTTTTTCACCCAATGTTGATGATACTTAGTGGTAATGATCAGTACATAAAACCCACTTGGCTCACCAAATTTTGTTCCTGTACATTGAAGCGTTCGTCTACAGTAGCAGTTTTTATATTTAGGTTTCACTCTGATCTCTCCTATGTAGATAGATGAATTTGGAACTCTAAATCCAACATCGTTTGTAGTAGCTGTTTGACACTTGACAAAATAAAAGAGTTCTCAGTTTTGTTTCTATGGTTTGTTTCCTCTTCAAGTAGTCCTAGGCACAGACTGTGGAAAAGCAATTTCATTGAGTGGGGTTGCCAAGCTTCTAAGAAATAACGAGTTTCCGAATTACCAGCAAATATTTTTTCACCCAATCTTGATGATACTTGGTGGTAATGATCAGTACACAAATCCCACTTGGCTCACCAAATTTTGTTCTTCTAGGTTGAAGCGTTCGTCTACAGTAGCAGTTTTTATATTTAGGTTTCACTCTGTTCTCTCCTATACGGATAGATGAATTTGGAACTCTAAATCCAATATGGTTTGTAGTAGCTTTTGAAACTTGACAAAAAAAAGGAGTTCTCAGTTTTGTCTCTATGATTTGTTTCCGCTTCAAGTAGACCCAAGCAGAGACTGTGGAAAAGCATTTTCATTGAGAAAAGTTGCCAAGCTTCCAAGAAATTACGAGTTTCCAAAATTCCAGCAAATATACTTTCACCCAATCTTGATGATACGTGGTGGTAATGACAAGTCCACAAATCCCATTGGCTCACCGAATTTTGTTCTTCTAGGTTGAAGCGTTCGTTTACAGTAGCAGTTTTTATTTTTAGGTTTCACTCTGTTTTCTCCTATATAGATAGATGATTTTGGAACTCTAAATCCAACATGGTTTGTAGTAGCTCTTTGAAACATGACAAAATAACGTAGTTCTCAGTTTTGTCTCTATGGATTGTTTCCTCTTCATGTAGCCCTAGGCACTGACTGTGGAAAAGCACTTTCATTGAGAGGGGTTGCCAAGCTTCCAAGAAATTACGAGTTTCCGAAATACCAGCAAATATTTTCTCACTCATTCTTGATGATACTTGGGGATATTTATTGGTACACAAATATCACTTGGTTCACCAAATTTTGTTCTTCTAGGTTGAAGCGTTCGTCTACAGTAGCAGTTTTTATATTTAGGTTTCACTCTGTTCTCAGCTATATAGATAGATGAATTTGGAACTCTAAATCCAACATGGTTTGTAGTAGCTCTTTGAAACTTGACAAAATAAAGGAGTTCTCAGTTTTGTCTCTATGGATTGTTTCCTCTTCATGTAGCCCTAGGCACTGACCGGGAAAAGCACTTTCATTGAGAGGGGTTGCCAAGCTTCTAAGAAATAACGAGTTTGCGAAATACCAGCAAATATTTTTTCTCGCAATCTTGATGACACTTGGTGGTAATGATCAGGACACAAATCCCACTTGGCTCACCAAATTTTGTTCTTCTAGGTTGAAGCGTTCGTCTACTGTAGCAATTTTTATATTTAGGTTTCACTCCGTTCTCTCCTATATAGATAGATGCATTTGGAACTCTAAATCCAACATGGTTTGTAGTAGCTCTTTGAAACTTGACAAAATAAAGGAGTTCTCAGTTTTGTCTCTATGATTTGTTTCCGCTTCAAGTAGCCCTAAGCAGAGACTGTGGAAAAGCACTTTCATTGAGAGGGGTTGCCAAGCTTCCAAGAAATTACGAGTTTCTGAAATAACAGCAAATATTTTTTCACCCAATCTTGATGATACGTGGTGGTAATGATCGGTTCACAAATCCAACTGGGCTCACCAAATTTTGTTCTTCTAGGTTAAAGCGTTCGTCTACAGTAGCAGTTTTTATATTTAGGTTTCATTCTGTTCTCTCCTATAGAGATAGATGAATTTGGAACTCTAAATCCAACATGTTTGTAGTAGCTCTTTGAAACTTGACAAAATAAAGGAGTTCTCAGTTTTGTCTCTATGGTTTGTTTCCTCTTCAAGTAGCCCTAGGCACAGAGGGTGGAAAAGCACTTTCATTGAGAGGGGTTACCAAGTTTCTAAGAAATACCGAGTTTCCGAAATACGAGCAAATATTTATTCTCACAATTTGATGACACTTGGTGGTAATGCTCAGTACACAAATCCCACTTGGCTCACCAAATTTTGTTCTTCTAGGTTGAAGCGTTCGTCCACAGTAGCAGTTTTTATATTTAGGTTTCACTCTGTTCTCTCCTATATAGATAGATAAATATGGAACTCTAAATCCAATATTGTTTGTAGTAGCTCTTTTATACTAGACAAAGTATAGTAGTTCTCAGTTTTGTCTCTATGATTTGTTTCCTCTTCAAGTACCCCTAGGAACAGACTGTGAAAAATCACTTTCATTGAGAGGGGTTGCCAAGCTTCCAAGAAATTACGAGTTTCCGAAACACCAGCAAATATTTTTTCCCCCAATCTTGATGATACTTGGTGGTAATGATCAGTACACAAATCCCACTTGGCTCACCAAATTTTGTTCTTCTAGGTTGAAGCGTTCGTCTACAGTAGCAGTTTTTATATTTAGGTTTCACTCTGTTCTCTCCTATACGGATAGATGAATTTGGAACTCTAAATCCAATATGGTTTGTAGTAGCTTTTGAAACTTGACAAAATAAAGGAGTTCTCAGTTTTGTCTCTATGATTTGTTTCCGCTTCAAGTAGCACCAAGCAGAGACTGTGGAAAAGCATTTTCATTGAGAAAAGTTGCCAAGCGTCCAAGAAATTACGAGTTTCCAAAATACCAGCAAATATATTTTCACCCAATCTTGATGATACGTGGTGGTAATGACAGTCCACAAATCCCACTTGGCTCACCAAATTTTGTTCTTCTAGGTTGAAGCGTTCGTTTACAGTAGCAGTTTTTATTTTTAGGTTTCACTCTGTTCTCTCCTATATAGATAGATGAATTTGGACTATAAATCCAACATGGTTTGTAGTAGATCTCTGAAACTTGACAAAATAAAGGAGTTCTCAGTTTTTTCTCTATGATTTGTTATCTCTTCAAGTAGCCCTGGCACAGACTGTGGAAAAGCACTTTCATTGAGAGGGTTTGCCAAGCTTCTAAGAAATAACGAGTTTCCGAAATATCAGCAAATATTTTTTCACCCAAACTTGAAGATACTTGGTGGTAAGGACAAGTACGCAAATCCCACATGGCTCACCAAATTCTGTTCTTCTAGGTTGAAGCATTCGTCTACAGTAGCAGTTTTTATTTTTAGGTTTTACTCTGTTCTCTCCTATACAGAAAGATGAATTTGGAACTCTAAATCCAATATGGTTTGTAGTAGCTTTTGAAACTTGACAAAATAAAGGAGTTCTCAGTTTTGTCTCTATGGTTTGTTTCCGCTTCAAGTAGCTCTAAGCAGAGACTGTGGAAAAGCACTTTCATTGAGAGGGGTTGCCAAGCTTCTAAAAAATAATGAGTTTCCGAATTTCCAGCAAATATTTTTTACCCAATCTTGATGATACTTGGTGGTAATGATCAGTACACAAATCCCACTTGGCTCACCAAATTTTGTTCTTCTAGGTTGAAGCGTTCATCTACAGTAGCAGTTTTTATATTTAGGTTTCACTCTGTTCTCTCCTATATAGCTAGATGAATTTGGAACTCTAAATCCAACATGGTTTGTAGTAGCTCTTTGACACTTGACAAAATAAAGGAGTTCTCAGTTTTGTTTCTATGGTTTGTTTCCTCTTCAAGTAGTCCTAGGCACAGACTGTGGAAAAGCAATTTCATTGAGAGGGGTTGCCAAGCTTCTAAGAAATAACGAGTTTCGGAATTACCAGCAAATATTTTTTCACCCAATCTTGATGATACTTGGTGGTAATGACAAGTCCACAAATCCCACTTGGCTCACCAAATTTTGTTCTTCTAGGTTGAAGCGTTCGTTTACAGTAGCAGTTTTAATTTTTAGATTTCACTCTGTTCTCTCCTATATAGATAGATGAATTTGGAACTCTAAATCCAACATGTTTTGTAGTGGCTCTTTGAAACTTTGCAAAAGAAAGTACTTCTCAGTTTTGTCTCTATGGTTTGTTTCCTCTTCAAGTAGCCATACGCACAGACGGTGGAAAAGCACTTTCTTTGAGAGGGGTTGCCAAGCTTCCAAGAAATTACAAGTTTCCGAAATACCAGCAAATACTTTTTCAACCAATCTTGATGATACTTGGTGGTAATGATTGGTACACAAATCCCACAAGACTCACCAAATTTTGTTCTTCTAGGTTGATGCGTTCGTTTTCAGTAGCAGTTTTTATTTTTAGGTTTCACTCTGTTCCCTGCTATATAGATAGATGAATTTGGAACTCTAAATCCAACATGTTTTGTAGTGGCTCTTTGAAACTTTGCAAAAGAAAGGACTTCTCAGTTTTGTCTCTATGATTTGATTCCGCGTCAAGTAGCCCTACGCAGAGACTGTGGAAAAGCACTTTCATTGAGAGGGGTTGCCAAGCTTCCAAGAAATTACGATGTTTCCGAAATAGCAGCAAATATTTTTTCACCCAATCTTGATGATACTTGGTGGTAATGATCAGTACACAAATCCCACTTGGCTCACCAAATTTTGTTCTTCCAGGTTGAAGCGTTCATCTATAGTAGCAGTTTTTATATTTAGGTTTCACTCTGTTCTCTGCTATATAGGTAGATGAATTTGGAACTCTAAGTCCAACATCATTTGTAGTAGCTCTTTGAAACTTTCCAAGAGAAA
The DNA here is from genome assembly GCF_048772815.1 of Callospermophilus lateralis. Lineage (NCBI taxonomy): Eukaryota > Metazoa > Chordata > Mammalia > Rodentia > Sciuridae > Callospermophilus > Callospermophilus lateralis. The sequence continues at coordinate 79,961 of NW_027514834.1, read as the reverse complement.
GGAGTTCTCAGTTTTGTCTCTATGGTTTGTTTCCTCTTCAATTAGCCCTAGGCACCGACGGTGGAAAAGCACTTTCATTGAGAGGGGTTGCCAAGCTTCTAAGAAATAACGAGTTTCCGAAATACCAGCAAATATTTTTTCACCCAATCTTGATGATACTTGGTGGTAATGATCGGTACACAAATCCCACTTGGCTCACCAAATTTTGTTCTTCTAGGTTGAAGCGTTCGTTTACAGTAGCAGTTTTTATTTTTATTTTTCACTCTGTTCTCTCCTATATAGATAGATGAATTTGGAACTCTAAATCCAACATGGTTTGTAGTAGCTCTTTGAAACTTTGCAAAAGAATGGAGTTCTAAGTTTTATCTCTATGGTTTGTTTCCTCTTCAATTAGCCCTAGGCACAGACGGTGGAAAAGAACTTTCATTGAGAGGGGTTGCCAAGCTTCCAAGAAATTACCAGTTTCCGAAATACCAGCAAATATTTTTTCACCCAATCTTCATGATACTTGGTGGTAAGGACAAGTACACAAATCCCACTTGGCTCACCAAATTCTGTTCTTCTAGGTTGAAGCATTCATCTACAGTTGCAGTTTTTATTTTTAGGTTTTACACTGTTCTATATAGATAGATGAATATGGAACTCTAAATCCAACATGGTTTGTAGTAGCTCTTTGAAACTTGACAAAATAAAGGAGTTCTCAGTTTTGTCTCTATTATTTGCTTCCTCTTCAATTAGCCCTAGGCGCCGACGGTGGAAAAGCACTTTCATTGAGAGGGGTTGCCAAGCAATAAGAAATAACGAGTTTCCGAAATACCAGCAAATATTTTTTCACCCAATCTTGATGATACTTGGTGGTAATTATCAGTACACAAATCACACTTGGCTCACCAAATTTTGTTCTTCTAGATTGAAGCGTTCACCTACAGTACCAGTTTTTATATTTAGGTTTCACTCTGTTCTCTCCTATATAGGTAGATGAATTTGGAACTCTAAATCCAACATGTTTTGTAGTAGCTCTTTGAAACGTGACAAAATAAAGGAGTTCTCAGTTTTGTTTCTATGGTTTGTTTCCTCTTCAGGTAGTCCTAGGCACAGACTGTGGAAAAGCACTTTCATTGAGTGGGGTTACCAAGCTTCTAAGAAATAACGAGGTTCTGAAATACCAGCAAATATTTTTTCACCCAATCTTGATGATATTTGGTGGTAATGATCAGTACACAAATCCCACTCGGCTCACCAAATTTTGTTCTTCCAGTTTGAAACGTTCGTCTATAGTAGCAGTTTTTATGTTTAGGTTTTACTCTGTTCTCTGCTATATAGAGAGATGAATTTGGAACTCTAAATCCTACATGGTTTGTAGTGGCTCTTTGAAACTTGACAAAATAAAGGAGGTCTCAGTTTTGTCTCTATGGATTGTATCCTCTTTTAGTAGCCTTAGGCACTGACTGTGGAAAAGCACTTTCATTGAGAGGGGTTGCCAAGCTTCTAAGAAGTAACGAGTTTCCGAAATACCAGCAAATATTTTTTCACCCAAACTTGATGATATTTGGTGGTAATGATCAGTACACAAATCCCACAAGACTCACCAAATTTTGTTCTTCTAGGTTGATGCGTTCGTTTTCAGTAGCAGTTTTTATTTTTAGGTTTCACTCTGTTCCCTGCTATATAGATAGATGAATTTGGAACTCTAAATCCAACATGTTTTGTAGTGGCTCTTTGAAACTTTGCAAAAGAAAGGACTTCTCAGTTTTGTCTCTATGATTTGATTCCGCGTCAAGTAGCCCTACGCAGAGACTGTGGAAAAGCACTTTCATTGAGAGGGGTTGCCAAGCTTCCAAGAAATTACGATGTTTCCGAAATAGCAGCAAATATTTTTTCACCCAATCTTGATGATACTTGGTGGTAATGATCAGTACACAAATCCCACTTGGTTCACCAAATTTTGTTCTTCCAGGTTGAAGCGTTCATCTATAGTAGCAGTTTTTATATTTAGGTTTCACTCTGTTCTCTGCTATATAGGTAGATGAATTTGGAACTCTAAGTCCAACATCATTTGTAGTAGCTCTTTGAAACTTTGCAAGAGAAAGGAGTTCTCAGTTTTGTCTCTATGGTTTGTTTCCTCTTCAATTAGCCCTAGGCACCGACGGTGGAAAAGCACTTTCATTGAGAGGGGTTGCCAAGCTTCTAAGAAATAACGAGTTTCCGAAATACCAGCAAATATTTTTTCACACAATCTTGATGATACTTGGTGGTAAAGACAAGTACACAAATCCCACTTGGCTCACCAAATTTTGTTCTTCTAGGTTGAAGCGTTCGTTTACAGTAGCAGTTTTTATTTTTATTTTTCACTCTTTTCTCTCCTATATAGATAGATGAATTTGGAACTCTAAATCCAACATGGTTTGTAGTAGCTCTTTGAAACTTTGCAAAAGAATTCAGTTCTAAGTTTTATCTCTATGGTTTGTTTCCTCTTCAATTAGCCCTAGGCACAGACGGTGGAAAAGAAATTTCATTGAGAGGGGTTGCCAAGCTTCCAAGAAATTACCAGTTTCCGAAATACCAGCAAATATTTTTTCACCCAATCTTCATGATACTTGGTGGTAAGGACAAGTACACAAATCCCACTTGGCTCACCAAATTCTGTTCTTCTAGGTTGAAGCATTCATCTACAGTTGCAGTTTTTATTTTTAGGTTTTACACTGTTCTATATAGATAGATGAATATGGAACTCTAAATCCAACATGGTTTGTAGTAGCTGTTTGAAACTTGACAAAATAAAGGAGTTCTCAGTTTTGTCTCTATTATTTGCTTCCTCTTCAATTACCCCTAGGCGCCGACGGTGGAAAAGTACTTTCATTGAGAGGGGTTGCCAAGCAATAAGAAATAACGAGTTTCCGAAATACCAGCAAATATTTTTTCACCCAATCTTGATGATACTTGGTGGTAATTATCAGTACACAAATCACACTTGGCTCACCAAATTTTGTTCTTCTAGATTGAAGCGTTCGCCTACAGTACCAGTTTTTATATTTAGGTTTCACTCTGTTCTCTCCTATATAGGTAGATGAATTTGGAACTCTAAATCCAACATGTTTTGTAGTAGCTCTTTGAAACGTGACAAAATAAAGGAGTTCTCACTTTTGTTTCTATGGTTTGTTTCCTCTTCAAGTAGTCCTAGGCACAGACTGTGGAAAAGCACTTTCATTGAGTGGGGTTACCAAGCTTCTAAGAAATAACGAGGTTCTGAAATACCAGCAAATATTTTTTCACCCAATCTTGATGATATTTGGTGGTAATGATCAGTACACAAATCCCACTCGGCTCACCAAATTTTGTTCTTCCAGTTTGAAACGTTCGTCTATAGTAGCAGTTTTTATGTTTAGGTTTTACTCTGTTCTCTGCTATATAGAGAGATGAATTTGGAACTCTAAATCCTACATGGTTTGTAGTGGCTCTTTGAAACTTGACAAAATAAAGGAGGTCTCAGTTTTGTCTCTATGGATTGTATCCTCTTTTAGTAGCCTTAGGCACTGACTGTGGAAAAGCACTTTCATTGAGAGGGGTTGCCAAGCTTCTAAGAAGTAACGAGTTTCCGAAATACCAGCAAATATTTTTTCACCCAATCTTGATGATATTTGGTGGTAATGATCAGTACACAAATCCCACTCGGCTCACCAAATTTTGTTCTTCCAGGTTGAAACGTTCGTTTACAGTAGCAGTTTTTATTTTTATTTTTCACTCTGTTCTCTCCTATATAGATAGATGAATTTGGAACTCTAAATCCAACATGGTTTGTAGTAGCTCTTTGAAACTTGACAAAATAAAGGAGTTCTCAGTTTTGTCTCTATGATTTGTTTCCGCTTCAAGTAGCCTTAAGCAGAGACTGTGGAAAAGCACTTTCATTGAGAGGGGTTGCCAAGCTTCCAAGAAATGACGATGTTTCCGAAATAGCAGCAAATATTTTTTCACCCAATCTTGATGATACTTGGTGGTAATGATCAGTACAGAAATCCCACTTGGCTCACCAAATTTTGTTCTTCTAGGTTGAAGCGTTCATCTGCAGTAGCAGTTTTTATATTTAGGTTTCACTCTGTTCTCTGCTATATAGGTAGATGAATTTGGAAATCAAAATCCAACATCATTTTTAGTACCTCTTTGAAACTTTGCAAACGAAAGGAGTTCTCAGTTTTTCTCTATGGTTTGTTTCCTCTTCAATTCGCCCTAGGCACCGACGGTGGAAAAGCACTTTCATTGAGAGGGATTGCCAAGCGTCTAAGAAATAACGAGTTTCCGAAATACCAGCAAATAGTTTTTCACCCAATGTTGATGATACTTAGTGGTAATGATCAGTACATAAAACACACTTGGCTCACCAAATTTTGTTCTTCTACATTGAAGCGTTCGTCTACAGTAGCAGTTTTTATATTTAGGATTCACTCTGATCTCTCCTATGTAGATAGATGAATTTGGAACTCTAAATCCAACATCGTTTGTAGTAGCTCTTTGACACTTGACAAAATAAAAGAGTTCTCAGTTTTGTTTCTATGGTTTTTTCCTCTTCAAGTAGTCCTAGGCACAGACTGTGGAAAAGCAATTTCATTGAGTGGGGTTGCCAAGCTTCTAAGAAATAACGAGTTTCCGAATTACCAGCAAATATTTTTTCACCCAATCTTGATGATACTTGGTGGTAATGATCAGTACACAAATCCCACTTGGCTCACCAAATTTTGTTCTTCTAGGTTGAAGCGTTCGTCTACAGTAGCAGTTTTTATATTTAGGTTTCACTCTGTTCTCTCCTATACGGATAGATGAATTTGGAACTCTAAATCCAATATGGTTTGTAGTAGCTTTTGAAACTTGACAAAAAAAAGGAGTTCTCAGTTTTGTCTCTATGATTTGTTTCCGCTTCAAGTAGCCCCAAGCAGAGACTGTGGAAAAGCATTTTCATTGAGAAAAGTTGCCAAGCTTCCAAGAAATTACGAGTTTCCAAAATATTAGCAAATATACTTTCACCCAATCTTGATGATACGTGGTGGTAATGACAAGTCCACAAATCCCATTGGCTCACCGAATTTTGTTCTTCTAGGTTGAAGCGTTCGTTTACAGTAGCAGTTTTTATTTTTAGGTTTCACTCTGTTTTCTCCTATATAGATAGATGAATTTGGAACTCTAAATCCAACATGGTTTGTAGTAGCTCTTTGAAACATGACAAAATAACGTAGTTCTCAGTTTTGTCTCTATGGATTGTTTACTCTTCATGTAGCCCTAGGCACTGACTGTGGAAAAGCACTTTCATTGAGAGGGGTTGCCAAGCTTCTAAGAAATAACGAGTTTCTGAAATACCAGCAAATATTTTTTCACCGAATCCGGATGATACTTGCTGGTAATGATTAGTAAACAAATCCCACTTGGCGTACCAAATTTTTTCTTCTTGGTTGAAGCGTTTGTTTACAGTAGCAGCTTTTATTTTTAGGTTTCACTCTGTTCTCTCCTATTAAGATAGATGGATTTGGAACTCTAAATCCAACATGGTTTGTAGTAGCTCTTTGAAACTTGACAAAATAAAGGAGTTCTCAGTTTTGTCTCTATGGATTGTTTCCTCTTCAAGTAGCCCTAGACACTCACTGTGGAAAAGCACTTTCATTGAGTGTGGTTGCCAAGCTTCTAAGAAATAACGAGTTTCCGAAATACCAGCAAATATTTTTTCACGCCATCTTGATGACACTTGGTGGTAATGATCAGTACACAAATCCCACTTGGCTCACCAAATTTTATTCTTCTAGGTGGATGCGTTCGTTTTCAATAGCAGTTTTTATTTTTAGGTTTCACTCTGTTCCCTCCTATATAAATAGATGAATTTGGAACTCTAAATCCAACATGGTTTTTAGTAGCTCTTTGAAACTTGACAAAATAAAGGAGTTCTCAGTTTTGTCTCTATGATTTGTTTCCGCTTCAAGTAGCCCTAAGCAGAGAATGTGGAAAAGCACTTTCATTGAGAGGGGTTGCAAAGCTTCCAAGAAATTACGAGTTTCTGAAATAACAGCAAATATTTTTTCACCCAATCTTGATGATCCTTGGTGGTAATGATCAGTTCACAAATCCAACTTGGCTCACCAAATTTTGTTCTTCTAGGTTGAAGCGTTCGTCTACAGTAGCAGTTTTTATATTTAGTTTTCACTCTGTTCTATCCTATATAGATAGATGAATTTTTAACTCTAAATCAAATATGGTTTGTAGTAGCTCTTTGAAACTTGACAAAATAAAGGAGTTCTCAGTTTTGTCTCTATGATTTGTTACCGCTTCAAGTAGCCCTAAGCAGAGACTGTGGAAAAGCACTTTCATTGAGAGGGGTTTCCAAGCTTCCAAGAAATTACGAGTTTCCGAAATACCACCAAATATTTTTTCACCCAATCGTGATGATACGTGGTGGTAATGACAAGTCCACAAATCCCACTTGGCTCACCAAATTTTGATCTTCTAGGTTGAAGCGTTCGTTTACAGTAGCAGTTTTTATTTTTAGGTTTCAATCTGTTCTCTCCTATATAGATAGATGAATTTGGAACTCTAAATCCAACATGGTTTGTAGTAGCTCTTTGAAACTTGACGAAATAAAGGAGTTCTCAGTTTTGTCTCTATGGTTTGTTTCCTCTTCAAGTAGCCCTGGCACAGACTGTGGAAAAGCACTTTCATTGAGTGGGGTTGCCAAGCTTCTAAGAAATAACGAGTTTCCGAAATACCAGCAAATATTGTTTCACGCCATCTTGATGACACTTGGTGGTAATGATCAGTACACAAATCCCACTTGGCTCACCAAATTTTATTCTTCTAGGTTGATGCGTTCGTTTTCACTAGCAGTTTTTATTTTTAGGTTTCACTCTGTTCTCTCCTATATAGATAGATGAATTTGGAACTCTAAATCCAACATGGATTTTAGTAGCTCTTTGAAACTTGACAAAATAAAAGAGTTCTCAGTTTTGTCTCTATGGTTTGTTTCCTCTTCAAGTACCCCTAGGAACAGACTGTGGAAAAGCCCTTTCATTGTGTGGGGTTGCCAAGCTTCTAAGAAATAACTAGTTTCTGAAATACCAGCAAATATTTTTTCACGCAATCTTGATGACACTTGGTGGTATTGATCAGTACACAAATCTCACTTGGCTCACCAAATTTTGTTCTTCTAGGTTGAAGCGTTCGTCTACAGTAGCAGTTTATATATTTAGGTTTCACTCTGTTCTCTCCTATATAGATAGATGAATATTTTAACTCTAAATCCAATATGGTTTGTAGTAGCTCTTTGAAACTTGACAAAGTAAAGGAGTTCTAAGTTTTGTCTCTATGATTTGTTTCCGCTTCAAGTAGCCCTAAGCAGAGAATGTGGAAAAGCACTTTCATTGAGAGGGGTTGCCAAGCTTCCAAGAAATTACGAGTTTCCGAAATACCAGCAAATATTTTCTCACCCAATGTTGGTGATACGTGGTGGTAATGATCGGTACACAAATCCCACTTGGCTCACCAAATTTTGTTCTTCTAGGTTGAAGCGTTCGTCTACAGTAGCAGTTTTTATATTTAGGTTTCACTCTGTTCTCTCCTATATAGATAGATGAATTTGGAACTCTAAATCCAACATGGTTTGTAGTAGCTCTTTGAAACTTGACGAAATAAACGAGTTCTCAGTTTTGTCTCTATGGTTTGTTTCCTCTTCAAGTACCCCTAGGAACAGACTGTGGAAAAGCCCTTTCATTGAGTGGGGTTGCCAAGCTCCTAAGAAATAAATAGTTTCTGAAATACCAGGAAATATTTTTTTATGCAATCTTGATGACACTTGGTGGTAATGATCAGTACACAAATCCCACTTGGCTCACAAAATTTTGTTCTTCTAGGTTGAAGCGTTCGTTTACAGTAGCAGTTTTTATATTTAGGTTTCACTCTGTTCTCTCCTATATAGATAGATGAATTTGGAACTCTAAATCCAACATGGTTTGTAGTAGCTCTTTGAAATTTGACAAAATAAAGGAGTTCTCAGTTTTCTCTCTATGGTTTGATTCCTCTTCATGTAGCCCTGGCACAGACTTGGACGAGGACTTTCATTGAGAGGGGTTGCAAATCTTCTAAGAAATAACGAGTTTCGAATTACCAGCAAATATTTTTTCTCCCAATCTTGATGATACTTGGTGGTAAGGACAAGTACACAAATCCCACTTGGCTCACCAAATTCTGTTCCTCTAGGTTGAGGCATTCGTCTACAGTAGCAGTTTTTATTTTTAGGTTTTACTCTGTTCTCTCCTATATAGATAGATGAATTTGGAACTCTAAATCCAACATGGTTTGTAGTAGCTCTTTGAAACTTGACAAAATAAAGGAGGTCTTAGTTTTGTCTCTATGATTGTTTCCTCTTTAAGTAGCCCTAGGCACTGACTGTGGAAAAGCACTTTCATTGATTGGGGTAGCCAAGCTTCTAAGAAATAACGAGTTTCCGAAATACTAGCAAATAATTTTTCTCACAATCTTGATGACACTTGGTGGCAATGATCAGTACACAAGTCCCACTTGGCTCACCAAATTCTGTTCTTCTAGGTTGAAGCGTTCGTCTACAGTAGCAGTTTTTATATTTAGGTTTCACTCTGTCTCTCCTATATAGATAGATGAATTTGGAATTCTAAATCCAATATGGTTTGTAGTAGCTCTTTGAAACTTGACAAAATAAAGGAGTTCTCAGTTTTGTCTCTATGATTTGTTTCCGCTTCAAGTAGCCCTAAGAAGAGACTGTTGAAAAGCACTTTCATTGAGAGGGGTTGCCAAGCTTCCAAGAAATTGCGAGTTTCCAAAATACCAGCAAATATTTTTTTCACCCAATATTGATGATAAGTGGTGGCAATGACAAGTCCTCAAATCCCACTTGGCTCACCATATTTTGTTCTTCTACGTTGAAGCGTTCGTTTACAGTGGCAGTTTTTATTTTTAGGTTTCACTCTGTTCTCTCCTATATAGATAGATGAATTTGGAACTCTAAATCCAACATGGTTTGTAGTAGCTCTTTGAAACTTGACAAAATAAAGGAGTTCTCAGTTTTGTCTCTATGGTTTGTTTTTTCTTCAAGTAGCCCTAGGCACAGACGCTGGAAAAGCACTTTCATTGAGAGGGATTGCCAAGCTTCCAAGAAATTATGATGTTTCCGAAATAGCAGCAAATATTTTTTCACCATACTTGATGATACTTGGTGGTAATGATCAGTACACACATCCCACTTGGCTCAAAAATTTTGTTCTTCTAGGTTGAAGCGTTCATCTACAGTAGCAGTTTTTATATTTAGGTTTCACTCTATTCTCTGCAATATAGGTAGATGAATTTGGAACTCTAAATCCAACATGATTTGTAGTAGCTCTTTGAAACTTGACAAAAGAAAGGAGTTCTCAGTTTTGTCTCTATGGTTTGTTTCCTCTTCAATTAGCCCTAGGCACCAACGGTGGAAAAGCACTTTCATTGACAGGGGTTGACAAGCTTCCAAGAAATTACGAGTTTCTGAAATACCAGCAAATATTTTCTCACCCAATGTTGGTGCTACATGGTGGTAATGACAAGTACACAGATCCCACTTGGCTCACCAAATTTTGTTCTTCTAGGTTGAAGCGTTCGTTTACAGTAGCAGTTTTTATTTTTAGGTTTCACTCTTTTCTCTCCTATATAAATGATGAATTTGGAACTCTAAATCCAACATGGTTTGTAGTAGCTCTTTGAAACTTGAAAAAATAAAGGAGTTCTCTGTTTTGTCTCTATGGTTTGTTTTTTCTTCAAGTAGCCCTAGGCACAGACGGTGGATAAGCACTTTCATTGAGAGGGATTGCCAAGCTTCCAAGAAATTATGATGTTTCCCAAATAGCAGCAAATATTTTTTCACCTAATCTTGATGATACTTGGTGGTAATGATCAGTACACACATCCCACTTGGCTCAAAAATTTTGTTCTTCTAGGTTGAAGCGTTCATCTACAGTAGCAGTTTTTATATTTAGGTTTCACTCTGTTCTCTGCTATATAGGTAGATGAATTTGGAACTCTAAATCCAACATGATTTGTAGTAGCTCTTTGAAACTTGACAAAAGAAAGGGGTTCTCACTTTTTTCTCTATGGTTTGTTTCCTCTTCAATTAGCCCTAGGCACCGACGGTGGAAAAGCACTTTCATTGACAGGGGTTGCAAGCTTCTAAGAAATAACGAGTTTCCGAAATACCAGCAAATTTTTTTTCACCCAATGTTGATGATACTTGGTGGTAATGATCAGTACACAAAACCCACTTGGCTCACCAAATTTTGTTCTTCTAGATTGAAGCGTTCGTCTACAGTAGCAGTTTTTATATTTAGGTTTCACTCTGTTCTCTCCTATATAGATTGATGAATTTGGCACTCTAAATCCAACATGATTTGTAGTAGCTCTTTGAAAATTGACAAAATAAAGGAGCTCACAGTTTTGTTTCTATGGTTTGTTTCCTCTTCAAGTAGTCCTAGGCACAGACTGTGGAAAAGCACTTTCATTGAGTGGGGTAGCCAAGCTTCTAAGAAATAACGAGTTTCCGAAATACCAGCAAATAATTTTTCTCACAATCTTGATGACACTTGGTGGTAATGATCAGTACACAAATCCCACTTGGCTCACCAAATTTTGTTCTTCTAGGTTGAAGCGTTCGTCTACAGTAGCAGTTTTTATATTTAGGTTTCACTCTGTCTTTCCTATATAGATAGATGAATTTGGAATTCTAAATACAATATGGTTTGTAGTAGCACTTTGAAACTTGACAAAGTAAAGGAGTTCTCAGTTTTGTCTCTAGAATTGTTTCCGCTTCATGTAGCCCTAAGCAGAGACTGTGGAAAAGCACTTTCATTGAAAGGGGTTGCCAACCTTCCAAGAAATTACGAGTTTCCGAAATACCAGCAAATATTTTTTCACCCAATCTTGATGATACTTGGTGGTGAAGATCGGTACACAAATCCCACTTGGCTCACCAAATTTTGTTCTTCTAGGTTGATGCGTTCGTCTACAGTAGCAGTTTTTATATTTAGGTTTCACTCTTTTCTCTCCTATATAGATAGATGAATTTGGAACTCTAAATCCAACATGGTTTGTAGTAGCTCTTAGAAACTTGAAAAAATAAAGGAGTTCTCTGTTTTGTCTCTATGGTTTGTTTTTTCTTCAAGTAGCCCTAGGCACAGACGGTGGATAAGCACTTTCATTGAGAGGGATTGCCAAGCTTCCAAGAAATTATGATGTTTCCCAAATAGCAGCAAATATTTTTTCACCCAATCTTGATGATACTTGGTGGTAATGATGAGTACACACATCCCACTTGGCTCAAAAATTTTGTTCTTCTAGGTTGATGCGTTCGTCTACAGTAGCAGTTTTTATATTTAGGTTTCACTCTTTTCTCTCCTATATAGATAGATGAATTTGGAACTCTAAAACCAATATGGTTTGTAGTAGCACATTGAAGCTTGACAAAATAAAGGAGTTCTCAGTTTTGTCTCTATGATTTGTTTCCGCTTCAAGTAGCCCTAAGCAGAGACTGTGGAAAAGCACTATCATTGAGAGGGGTTGCCAAGCTTCTAAGAAATAACGAGTTTCAGAAATACCAGCAAATATTTTTTCACCCAATCTTGATGATACTTGGTGGTAATGATCAGTACACACATCTCACTTTTCTCAAAAATTTTGTTCTTCTAGGTTGAAGCGTTTATCTACAGTAGGAGTTTTTATGTTTAGGTTTCACTCTGTTCTCTGCTATATAGGTAGATGAATTTGGAACTCTAAATCCAACATGATTTGTAGTATCTCTTTGAAACTTGACAAAAGAAAGGAGTTCTCAGTTTTTTCTCTATTGTTTGTTTCCTCTTCAAGTAGCCCTAGGCACAGACTGTGGAAAAGCACTTTCATTGAGAGGGGTTGCCAAGCTTCTAAGAAATAAAGAGTTTCTGAAGTACCAGCAAATAATTTTTCTCACAATCTTGATGACACTTGGTGGTAATGATCAGTACACAAATCCCACTTGGCTCACCAAATTTTGTTCTTCTAGGTTGAAACGTTCGTCTACAGTAGCAGTTTTTATATTTAGGTTGCACTCTGTGTTCTATATAGATAGATGAATTTGGAACTCTAAATCCAATATGGTATGTAGTACCTCTTTGAAACTTGACAATGTAAATGAGTTCTCAGTTTTGTCTCTAGATTTGCTTCCGCTTCATGTAGCCCTAAGCAGAGACTGTGGAAAAGCACTTTCATTGAAAGGGGTTGCCAACCTTCAAAGAAATTACGAGTTTCCGAAATACCAGCAAATATTTTTTCACCCAATCTTGATGATACTTGATGGTGAAGATCGGTACACAAATCCCACTTGGCTCACCAAATTTTGTTCTTCTAGGTTGAAGCGTTCGTCTACAGTAGCAGTTTTTATATTTAGGTTTCACTCTGTTCTCTCCTATATAGATAGATGAATTTGGAACTCTAAATCCAATATGGATTGTAGTAGCTCTTGAAACTTGACAAAATAAAGGAGTTCTCAGTTTTGTCTCTATGATTTGTTTCCGCTTCAAGTAGCCCTAAGCAGAGACTGTGGAAAAGCACATTCATTGAGAGGGGTTGCCAAATTTCTAAGAAATAACGAATTTCTGAAATACCAGCAAATTTTTTTTCACCCAATGATGATGATACTTGGTGGTAATGATCAGTACACAAAACCCACTTGGCTCACCAAATTTTGTTCTTCTAGATTGAAGCGTTCGTGTACAGTAGCAGTTTTTATATTTAGGTTTCACTCTGTTCCCTCCTATATATATAGATGAATTTGTAACTCTAAATCCAACATGGTTTGTAGTAGCTCTTTGAAACTTGACAAAATAAAGGAGTTCTCACTTTTTTCTCTATGGTTTGTTTCCTCTTCAATTAGCCCTAGGCACCGACGGTGGAAAAGCACTTTCATTGACAGGGGTTGCCAAGCTTCTAAGAAATAACGAGTTTCCGAAATACCAGCAATTTTTTTTTCACCCAATGTTGATGATACTTGGTGGTAATGATCAGTAGACAAATCCCACTTGGCTCACCAAATTTTGTTCTTCTAGATTGAAGCCTTCGTCTACAGTAGCAGTTTTTATATTTAGGTTTCACTCTGTTCTCTCCTATATAGATTGATGAATTTGGCACTCTAAATCCAACATGGTTTGTAGTAGCTCTTTGAAAACTGACAAAATAAAGGAGCTCGCAGTTTTGTTTCTATGGTTTGTTTCCTCTTCAAGTAGTTCTAGGCACAGACTGTGGAAAAGCACTTTCATTGAGTGGGGTAGCCAAGCTTCTAAGAAATAACGAGTTTCCGAAATACCAGCAAATAATTTTTCTCACAATCTTGATGACACTTGGTGTTAATGATCAGTACACAAATCCCACTTGGCTCACCAAATTTTGTTCTTCTAGGTTGAAGCGTTCGTCTACAGTAGCAGTTTTTATATTTAGAATTCACCCTGTCTTTCCTATATAGATAGATGAAGTTGGAATTCTAAATCCAATATGGTTTGTAGTAGCTCTTTGAAACTTGACAAAGTAAAGGAGTTCTCAGTTTTGTCTCTAGATTTGTTTCTGCTTCATGTAGCCCTAAGCAGAGACTGTGGAAAAGCACTTTCATTGAAAGGGGTTGCCAACCTTCCAAGAAATTACGAGTTTCCATAATACCAGCAAATATTTTTTCACCCAATCTTGATGATACTTGATGGTGAAGATCGGTACACAAATCCCACTTTGCTCACCAAATTTTGTTCTTCTAGGTTGAAGCGTTCGTCTACAGTAGCAGTTTTTATATTTAGGTTTCACTCTGTCTCTCCTATATAGATAGATGAATTTGGAATTCTAAATCCAATATGGTTTGTAGTACCTCTTTGAAACTTGACAAAGTAAATGAGTTCTCAGTTTTGTCTCTAGATTTGCTTCCGCTTCATGTAGCCCTAAGCAGAGACTGTGGAAAAGCACTTTCATTGAAAGGGGTTGCCAGCCTTCAAAGAAATTACGAGTTTCCGAAATACCAGCAAATATTTTTTCACCCAATCTTGATGATACTTGATGGTGAAGATCGGTACACAAATCCCACTTGGCTCACCAAATTTTGTTCTTCTAGGATGAAGCGTTCGTCTACAGTAGCAGTTTTTATATTTAGGTTTCACTCTGTTCTCTCCTATATAGATAGATGAATTTGGAACTCTAAATCCAATATGGATTGTAGTAGCTCTTGAAACTTGACAAAATAAAGGAGTTCTCAGTTTTGTCTCTATGATTTGTTTCCGCTTCAAGTAGCCCAAAGCAGAGACTGTGGAAAAGCACTATCATTGAGAGGGGTTGCCAAGTTTCTAAGAAATAACGAATTTCTGAAATACCAGCAAATTTTTTTCACCCAATGATGATGATACTTGGTGGTAATGATCAGTACACAAAACCCACTTGGCTCACCAAATTTTGTTCTTCTAGATTGAAGCGTTCGTGTACAGTAGCAGTTTTTATATTTAGGTTTCACTCTGTTCTCTCCTATATATATAGATGAATTTGAAACTCTAAATCCAACATGGTTTGTAGTAGCTCTTTGAAGCTTGACAAAATAAAGGAGTTCTCACTTTTTTCTCTATGGTTTGTTTCCTCTTCAATTAGCCCTAGGCACCGACGGTGGAAAAGCACTTTCATTGACAGGGGTTGCCAAGCTTCTAAAAAATAAAGAGTTTCCGAAATACCAGCAAATTTTTTTTCACCCAATGTTGATGATACTTGGTGGTAATGATCAGTACACAAAACCCACTTGGCTCACCAAATTTTGTTCTTCTAGATTGAAGCGTTCGTCTACAGTAGCAGTTTTTGTATTTAGGTTTCACTCTGTTCTCTCCTATATAGATTGATGAATTTGGCACTCTAAATCCAACATGGTTTGTAGTAGCTCTTTGAAAATTGACAAAATAAAGGAGCTCGCAGTTTTGTTTCTATGGTTTGTTTCCTCTTCAAGTAGACCTAGGCACAGACTGTGGAAAAGCACTTTCATTGAGTGGGGTAGCCAAGCTTCTAAGAAATAACGAGTTTCCGAAATACCAGCAAATAATTTTTCTCACAATCTTGATGACACTTGGTGGTAATGATCAGTACACAAATCCCACTTGGCTCACCAAATTTTGTTCTTCTAGGTTGAAGCGTTCGTCTACAGTAGCAGTTTTTATATTTAGGTTTCACTCTGTCTTTCCTATATAGATAGATGAAGAGGAATTCTAAATCCAATATGGTTTGTAGTAGCTCTTTGAAACTTGACAAAGTAAAGGAGTTCTCAGTTTTGTCTCTAGATTTGTTTCCGCGTCATGTAGCCCTAAGCAGAGACTGTGGAAAAGCACTTTCATTGAAAGGGGTTGCCAACCTTCCAAGAAATTACGAGTTTCCGAAATACCAGCAAATATTTTTTCACCCAATCTTGATGATACTTGGTGGTGAAGATCGGTACACAAATCCCACTTTGCTCACCAAATTTTGTTCTTCTAGGTTGAAGCGTTCGTCTACAGTAGCAGTTTTTATATTTAGGTTTCACTCTGTCTCTCCTATATAGATAGATGAATTTGGAATTCTAAATCCAATATGGTTTGTAGTACCTCTTTGAAACTTGACAAAGTAAATGAGTTCTCAGTTTTGTCTCTAGATTTGCTTCCGCTTCATGTAGCCCTAAGCAGAGACTGTGGAAAAGCACTTTCATTGAAAGGGGTTGCCAAACTTCAAAGAAATTACGAGTTTCCGAAATACCAGCAAATATTTTTTCACCCAATCTTGATGATACTTGATGGTGAAGATCGGTACACAAATCCCACTTGGCTCACCAAATTTTGTTCTTCTAGGTTGAAGCGTTCGTCTACAGTAGCAGTTTTTATATTTAGGTTTCACTCTGTTCTCTCCTATATAGATAGATGAATTTGGAACTCTAAATCCAATATGGATTGTAGTAGCTCTTGAAACTTGACAAAATCAAGGAGTTCTCAGTTTTGTCTCTATGATTTGTTTCCGCTTCAAGTAGCCCTAAGCAGAGACTGTGGAAAAGCACATTCATTGAGAGGGGTTGCCAAGTTTCTAAGAAATAACGAATTTCTGAAATACCAGCAAATTTTTTTTCACCCAATGATGATGATACTTGGTGGTAATGATCAGTACACAAAACCCACTTGGCTCACCAAATTTTGTTCTTCTAGATTGAAACGTTCGTGTACAGTAGCAGTTTTTATATTTATTTTTCACTCTGTTCTCTCCTATATATATAGATGAATTTGGAACTCTAAATCCAACATGGTTTGTAGTAGCTCTTTGAAGCTTGACAAAATAAAGGAGTTCTCACTTTTTTCTCTATGGTTTGTTTCCTCTTCAATTAGCCCTAGGCACCGACGGTGGAAAAGCACTTTCATTGACAGGGGTTGCCAAGCTTCTAAAAAATAACGAGTTTCCGAAATACCAGCAAATTTTTTTTCACCCAATGTTGATGATACTTGGTGGTAATGATCAGTACACAAAACCCACTTGGCTCACCAAATTTTGTTCTTCTAGATTGAAGCGTTCATCTACAGTAGCAGTTTTTGTATTTAGGTTTCACTCTGTTCTCTCCTATATAGATTGATGAATTTGGCACTCTAAATCCAACATGGTTTGAAGTAGCTCTTTGAAAATTGACAAAATAAAGGAGCTCGCAGTTTTGTTTCTATGGTTTGTTTCCTCTTCAAGTAGTCCTAGGCACAGACTGTGGAAAAGCACTTTCATTGAGTGGGGTAGCCAAGCTTCTAAGAAATAACGAGTTTCCGAAATACCAGCAAATAATTTTTCTCACAATCTTGATGACACTTGGTGGTAATGATCAGTACACAAATCCCACTTGGCTCACCAAATTTTGTTCTTCTAGGTTGAAGCGATCGTCTACAGTAGCAGTTTTTATATTTAGGTTTCACTCTGTCTTTCCTATATAGATAGATGAAGTTGGAATTCTAAATCCAATATGGTTTGTAGTAGCTCTTTGAAACTTGACAAAGTAAAGGAGTTCTCAGTTTTGTCTCTAGATTTGTTTCTGCTTCATGTAGCCCTAAGCAGAGACTGTGGAAAAGCACTTTCATTGAAAGGGGTTGCCAACCTTCCAAGAAATTACGAGTTTCCGAAATACCAGCAAATATTTTTTCACCCAATCTTGATGATACTTGGTGGTGAAGATCGGTACACAAATCCCACTTGGCTCACCAAATTTTGTTCTTCTAGGTTGAAGCGTTCGTCTACAGTAGCAGTTTTTATATTTAGGTTACACTCTGTTCTCTACTTTATAGATAGATGAATTTGGAACTCTAAATCCAATATGGTTTGTAGTAGCTCTTTGAAGCTTGACAAAATAAAGGAGTTCTCAGTTTTGTCTCTATGATTTGTTTCCGCTTCAAGTAGCCCTAAGCAGAGACTGTGGAAAAGCACTTTCATTGAGAGGGGTTGCCAAGCTTTTAAGAAATAACGAGTTTCAGAAATACCAGCAAATATTTTTTCACCCAATCTTGATGATACTTGGTGGTAATGATCAGTACACACATCTCACTTGGCTCAAAAATTTTGTTCTTCTAGGTTGAAGCGTTCATCTACAGTAGGAGTTTTTATGTTTCGGTTTCACTCTGTTCTCTGCTATATAGGTAGATGAATTTGGAACTCTAAATCCAACATGATTTGTAGTAGCTCTTTGAAACTTGACAAAAGAAAGGAGTTCTCAGTTTTTTCTCTATGGTTTGTTTCCTCTTCAAGTAGCCCTAGGCACAGACTGTGGAAAAGCACTTTCATTGAGAGGGGTTGCCAAGCTTCTAAGAAATAAAGAGTTTCCGAAGTACCAGCAAATAATTTTTCTCACAATCTTGATGACACTTGGTGGTAATGATCAATACACAAATCCCACTTGGCTCACCAAATTTTGTTCTTCTAGGTTGAAGCGTTCGTCTACAGTAGCAGTTTTTATATTTAGGTTTCACTCTGTTCTCTCCTATATATATATAGATGAATTTGTAACTCTAAATCCAACATGGTTTGTAGTAGCTCTTTGAAACTTGACAAAATAAAGGAGTTCTCACTTTTTTCTCTATATTTGTTTCCTCTTCAATTAGCCCTAGGCACCGACGGTGGAAAAGCACTTTCATTGACAGGGGTTGCCAAGCTTCTAAGAAATAACGAGTTTCCGAAATCCAGCAAATTTTTTTTCACATAATGTTGATGATACTTGGTGGTAATGATCACTACACAAATCCCACTTGGCTCACCAAATTTTGTTGTTCTAGGTTGAAGCGTTCGTCTACAGTAGCAGTTTTTATATTTAGGTTTCACTCTGTCTCTCCTATATAGATAGATGAATTTGGAATTCTAAATCCAATATGGTTTGTAGTACCTCTTTGAAACTTGACAAAGAAAATGAGTTCTCAGTTTTGTCTCTAGATTTGCTTCCGCTTCATGTAGCCCTAAGCAGAGACTGTGGAAAAGCACTTTCATTGAACGGGGTTGCCAACCTTCAAAGAAATTACGAGTTTCCGAAATACCAGCAAATATTTTTTCACCCAATCTTGATGATACTTGATGGTGAAGATCGGTACACAAATCCCACTTGGCTCACCAAATTTTGTTCTTCTAGGTTGAAGCGCTCGTCTACAGTAGCAGTTTTTATATTTAGGTTTCACTCTGTTCTCTCCTATATAGATAGATGAATTTGGAACTCTAAATCCAATATGGATTGTAGTAGCTCTTGAAACTTGACAAAATCAAGGAGTTCTCAGTTTTGTCTCTATGATTTGTTTCCGCTTCAAGTAGCCCTAATCAGAGACTGTGGAAAAGCACTTTCATTGAGAGGGGTTGCCAAGCTTCTAAGAAATAACGAGTTTCTGAAATACCAGCAAATTTTTTTTCACCCAATGATGATGATACTTGGTGGTAATGATCAGTACACAAAACCCACTTGGCTCACCAAATTTTGTTCTTCTAGATTGAAGCGTTCGTGTACAGTAGCAGTTTTTATATTTAGGTTTCACTCTGTTCTCTCCTATATATATAGATGAATTTGGAATTCTAAATCCAACATGGTTTGTAGTAGCTCTTTGAAACTTGACAAAATAAAGGAGTTTTCAGTTTTGTCTCCATGGTTTGTTTCCTCTTCAAGTAGCCCTGGCACAGACTGTGGATAAGCACTTTCATTGAGAGGGTTTGCCAAGCTTCTAAGAAATAACGAGTTTCCGTAATACCAGCAAATATTTTTTCACCCAATCTTGATGATACTTGGTGGTAAGGACAAGTACACAAATCCCACTTGGCTCACCAAATTCTGTTCTTCTAGGTTGAAGCATTCGTCTACAGTAGCAGTTTTTATTCTTAGGTTTTAAACTCTTCTCTCCTATATAGATAGATGAATTTGGAACTCTAAAACCAACATGGTTTGTAGTAGCTCTTTGAAACTTGACAAAATAAAGGAGTTCTCAGTTTTGTCTCTATGATTTGTTTCCGCTTCATGTAGCCCTAAGCAGAGACTGCAGGAAAGTACTTTCATTGAAAGGGGTTGCCAATCTTCCAAGAAATTACGAGTTTGTGAAATACCAGCAAATATTTTTTCACCCAATGTTGGTGCTACATGGTGGTAATGACAAGTACACAGATCCCACTTGGCTCACCAATTTTGTTCTTCTAGGTTGAAGCGTTCGTTTACAGTAGCAGTTTTTATTTTTAGGTTTCACTCTTTTCTCTCCTATATAAATGATGAATTTGGAACTCTAAATCCAACATGGTTTGTAGTAGCTCTTTGAAACTTGACAAAATTAAGGAGTTCTCTGTTTTGTCTCTATGGTTTGTTTTTTCTTCAAGTAGCCCTAGGCACAGACGGTGGATAAGCACTTTCATTGAGAGGGATTGCCAAGCTTCCAAGAATTTATGATGTTTCCCAAATAGCAGCAAATATTTTTTCACCCAATCTTGATGATACTTGGTGGTAATGATCAGTACACACATCCCACTTGGCTCAAAAATTTTGTTCTTCTAGGTTGAAGCGTTCATCTACAGTAGCAGTTTTTATATTTAGGTTTCACTCTGTTCTCTGCTATATAGGTAGATGAATTTGGAACTCTAAATCCAACATGATTTGAAGTAGCTCTTTGATACTTGACAAAAGAAAGGAGTTCTCACTTTTTTCTCTATGGTTTGTTTCCTCTTCAATTAGCCCTAGGCACCGACGGTGGAAAAGCACTTTCATTGACAGGGGTTGCCAAGCTTCTAAGAAATAACGAGTTTCCGAAATACCAGCAAATTTTTTTTCACCCAATGTTGATGATACTTGGTGGTAATGATCAGTACACAAAACCCACTTGGCTCACTAAATTTTGTTCTTCTAGATTGAAGCGTTCGTCTACAATAGCAGTTTTTATATTTAGGTTTCACTCTGTTCTCTCCTATATAGATTGATGAATTTGGCACTCTAAATCCAACATGGTTTGTAGTAGCTCTTTGAAAATTGACAAAATAAAGGAGCTCGCAGTTTTGTTTCTATGGTTTGTTTCCTCTTCAAGTAGTCCTAGGCACAGACTGTGGAAAAGCACTTTCATTGAGTGGGGTAGCCAAGCTTCTAAGAAATAACGAGTTTCCGAAATACCAGCAAATAATTTTTCTCACAATCTTGATGACACTTGGTGGTAATGATCAGTACACAAAACCCACTTGGCTCACCAAATTTTGTTCTTCTAGGTTGAAGCGTTCGTCTACAGTAGCAGTTTTTATATTTAGGTTTAACTCTGTCTTTCCTATATAGATAGATAAATTTGGAATTCTAAATCCAATATGGTTTGTAGTAGCTCTTTGAAACTTGACAAAGTAAAGGAGTTCTCAGTTTTGTCTCTAGATTTGTTTCTGCTTCATGTAGCCCTAAGCAGAGACTGTGGAAAAGCACTTTCATTGAAAGGGGTTGCCAACCTTTCAAGAAATTACGAGTTTCCGAAATACCAGCAAATATTTTTTTAACCCAATCTTGATGATACTTGGTGGTGAAGATCGGTACACAAATCCCACTTGGCTCACCAAATTTTGTTCTTCTAGGTTGAAGCGTTCGTCTACAGTAGCAGTTTTTATATTTAGGTTTCACTCTGTTCTCTACTTTATAGATAGATGAATTTGGAACTCGAAATCCAATATGGTTTGTAGTAGCACTTTGAAGCTTGACAAAATAAAGGAGTTCTCAGTTTTGTCTCTATGATTTGTTTCCGCTTCAAGTAGCCCTAAGCAGAGACTGTGGAAAAGCACTTTCATTGAGAGGGGTTGCCAAGCTTCTAAGAAATAACGAGTTTCAGAATAGCAGCAAATATTTTTTCACCCAATCTTGATGATACTTGGTGGTAATGATCAGTACACCCATCTCACTTGGCTCAAAAATTTTGTTCTTCTAGGTTGAAGCGTTCATCTACAGTAGGAGTTTTTATGTTTAGGTTTCACTCTGTTCTCTGCTATATAGGTAGATGAATTTGGAACTCTAAATCCAACATGATTTGTAGTAGCTCTTTGAAACTTGACAAAAGAAAGGAGTTCTCAGTTTTGTCTCTATGGTTTGTTTCCTCTTCAATTCGCCCTAGACACCGACGGTGGAAAATCACTTTCATTGATAGGCGTTGCCAAGCTTCTAAGAAATAACGAGTTTCCGAAATACCAGCAAATGTTTCTTCACCCAATGTTGATGATACTTGGTGGTAATGATCAGTACACAAATCCCACTTGATTCACCAAATTTTGTTCTTCTAGGTTGAAGCGTTCTTCTACAGTAGCAGTTTATATGTTTAGATTTCACTCTGTTCTCTTGTATATAGATAGATGAATTTGGAACACTAAATCAAACATGGTTTCTAGTGGCTCTTTGAAACTTCAAAAAATAAAGGAGTTCTCAGTTTTGTCTCTATGGTTTGTTTCCTCTTCAAGTAGCCCTAGGCACAGACGGTGGAAAAGCACTTTCATTGAGAGGGGTTGCCAAGCTTCCAAGAAATTACCAGTTTCCGAAATACCAGCAAATATTTTTTCACCCAATCTTGATGATACTTGGTGGTAATGATCAGTACACAAATCCCACTTGGTTCACCAAATTTTGTTCTTCTAGGTTGAAGCGTTCTTCTAGAGTAGCAGTTTTTATGTTTAGGTTTCACTCTGTTCTCTCGTATATAGATAGATGAATTTGGAACTCTAAATCCAACATGGTTTGTAGTGGCTCTTTGAAACTTGACAAAATAAAGGAGTTCTCAGTTTTGTCTCTATGACTTGTTTCCGCTTCAAGTAGCCCTAAGCAGAGACTTTGTAAAAGCACTTTCATTGAGACGGGTTGCAAAGCTTCTAAGAAATAACGAGTTTCCGAATTACCAGCAAATATTTTTTCACCCAATCTTGATGATACTTGGTGGTGCAGATCGGTACACAAATCACACTTGGCTCACCAAATTTTGTTCTTCTAGGATGAAGCGTTCATCTACAGTAGCAGTTTTTATATTTAGGTTTCACTCTGTACTCTCCTATATAGATAGATGAATTTGGAACTCTAAATCCAATATGGTTTGTAGTAGCTCTTTGAAAATGACAAAATAAAGGAGTTTTCAGTTTTGTCTCTATTATTTGTTTCCGCTTCAAGTAGCCCTAAGCAGAGACTGTTGAAAAGCACTTTCATTGAGAGGGGTTGCCAAGCTTCCAAGAAATTACGAGTTTCCGAAATACCAGCAAATATTTTTTCACCCAATCTTGATGATACGTGGTGGTAATGACAAGTCCACAAATCCCACTTGGCTCACCAAATTTCGTTCTTCTAGGTTGAAGGGTTTGTTACAGTTGCATTTTTATTTTTAGGTTTCACTCTGTTCTCTCCTATATAGATGGATGAATTTGGAACTCTAAATCCAACATGGTTTGTAGTAGCTCTTTGAAACATGACAAAACAAAGGATATTTCAGTTTTGTCTCTATGGTTTTTTTTTTCTTCAAGTAACCCTAGGCACAGACGGTGGAAAAGCACTTTCATTGAGAGGGATTGCCAAGCTTCCAAGAAATTATGATGTTTCCCAAATAGCAGCAAATATTTTTTCACCCAATCTTGATGATACTTGGTGGTAATGATCAGTACACACATCCCACTTGGTTCAAAAATTTTGTTCTTCTAGGTTGAAGCGTTCATCTACAGTAGGAGTTTTTATGTTAAGGTTTCACTCTGTTCTCTGATATATAGGTAGATGAATTTGGAACTCTAAATCCATAATGATTTGTAGTAGCTCTTTGAAACTTGACAAAAGGAAGAGTTCTCAGTTTTGTCTCTATGGTTTGTTTCCTCTTCAATTAGCCCTAGACACTGACGGTGGAAAAGCACTTTCATTGACAGGGGTTGCCAAGCTTCTAAGAAATAACGAGTTTCCAAAATACCAGCAAATGTTTCTTCACCCAATGTTGATGATACTTGGTGGTAATGATCAGTACACAAATCCCACTTGGCTCACCAAATTTTGTTCTTCGAGGTTGAAGCGTTCTTCTACAGTAGCAGTTTATATGTTTAGGTTTCACTCTGTTCCCTTGTATATAGATAGATGAATTTGGAACACTAAATCCAACATGGTTTGTAGTGGCTCTTTGAAACTTGACAAAATAAAGGAGTTCTCAGTTTTGTCTCTATGGTTTGTTTCCTCTTCAAGTAGCCCCTGGCACAGACTGTGGAAAAGCACTTTCATTGACAGGGGTTGCCAAGCTTCTAAAAAATAACGAGTTTCCGAAATACCAGCAAATTTTTTTTCACCCAATGTTGATGATACTTGGTGGTAATGATCAGTACACAAATCCCACTTGGCTCACCAAATTTTGTTCTTCTAGATTGAAGCGTTCGTCTATAGTAGCAGTTTTTATGTTTAGGTTTCACTCTGTTCTCTCGTATATAGATAGATGAATTTGGAACTCTAAATCCAACATGGTTTGTAGTGGCTCTTTGAAACTTGACAAAATAAAGGAGTTCTCAGTTTTCTCTCTATGTTTTGTTTCCTCTTCAACTACACCTAGGCACAGACGGTGGAAAAGCACTTTCATTGAGAGAGGTTGCCAAGCTTCCAAGAAATTACCAGTTTCCGAAATTCCAGCAAATATTTTTTCACCCAATGTTGGTGCTACGTGGTGGTAATGACAAGTACACAGATCCCACTTGGCTCACCAAATTTTGTTCTTCTAGGTTGAAGCGTTCGTTTACAGTAGCAGTTTTTATTTTTAGGTTTCACTCTTTTCTCTCCTATATAAATGATGAATTTGGAACTCTAAATCCAACATGGTTTGTAGTAGCTCTTTGAAACTTGACAAAATAAAGGAGTTCTCAGTTTTGTCTCTATGGTTTGTTTTTTCTTAAAGTAGCCCTAGGCACAGACGGTGGATAAGCACTTTCATTGAGAGGGATTGCCAAGCTTCCAAGAAATTATGATGTTTCCCAAATAGCAGCAAATATTTTTTCACCCAATCTTGATGATACTTGGTGGTAATGATCAGTACACAAA
The DNA here is from genome assembly GCF_048772815.1 of Callospermophilus lateralis. Taxonomy (NCBI): domain Eukaryota; kingdom Metazoa; phylum Chordata; class Mammalia; order Rodentia; family Sciuridae; genus Callospermophilus; species Callospermophilus lateralis. The sequence continues at coordinate 55,405 of NW_027514834.1, read as the reverse complement.
ACCCACTTGGCTCAAAAATTTTGTTCTTCTAGGTTGAAGCGTTCATCTACAGTAGCACTTTTTATATTTAGGTTTCACTCTGTTCTCTACTTTATAGATAGATGAATTTGGAACTCTAAATCCAATATGGTTTGTAGTAGCTCTTTGAAACTTGACAAAAGAAAGGAGTTCTCACTTTTTTCTCTATGGTTTGTTTCCTCTTCAATTAGCCCTAGGCACCGACGGTGGAAAAGCACTTTCATTGACAGGGGTTGCCAAGCTTCTAAGAAATAACGAGTTTCCGAAATACCAGCAAATTTTTTTTCACCCAATGTTGATGATACTTGGTGGTAATGATCAGTACACAAAACCCACTTGGCTCACCAAATTTTGTTCTTCTAGATTGAAGCGTTCGTCTACAGTAGCAGTTTTTATATTTAGGTTTCACTCTGTTCTCTCCTATACAGATTGATGAATTTGGCACTCTAAATCCAACATGGTTTGTAGTAGCTCTTTGAAAATTGACAATATAAAGGAGCTCGCAGTTTTGTTTCTATGGTTTGTTTCCTCTTCAAGTAGTCCTAGGCACAGACTGTGGAAAAGCACTTTCATTGAGTGGGGTAGCCAAGCTTCTAAGAAATAACGAGTTTCCGAAATACCAGCAAATAATTTTTCTCACAATCTTGATGACACTTGGTGGTAATGATCAGTACACAAATCCCACTTGGCTCACCAAATTTTGTTCTTCTAGGTTGAAGCGTTCGTCTACAGTTGCAGTTTTTATATTTAGGTTTCACTCTGTCTTTCCTATATAGATAGATGAATTTGGAATTCTAAATCCAATATGGTTTGTAGTAGCTCGGTGAAACTTGACAAAGTAAAGGAGTTCTCAGTTTTGTCTCTAGATTTGTTTCCGCTTCATGTAGCAATAAGCAGAGACTGTGGAAAAGCACTTTCATTGAAAGGGGTTGCCAACCTTCCAAGAAATTACGAGTTTCCGAAATACCAGAAAATATTTTTTCACCCAATCTTGATTATAATTGGTGGTGAAGATCGGTACACAAATCCCACTTGGCTCACCAAATTTTGTTCTTCTAGGTTGAAGCGTTCGTCTACAGTAGCATTTTTTATATTTAGGTTTCACTCTGTTCTCTATTTTATAGATAGATGAATTTGGAACTCTAAATCCAATATGGTTTGTAGTAGCTCTTTGAAAATGACAAAATAAAGGAGTTTTCAGTTTTGTCTCTATTATTTGTTTCCGCTTCAAGTAGCCCAAAGCAGAGACTGTTGAAAAGCACTTTCATTGAGAGGGGTTGCCAAGCTTCCAAGAAATTACGAGTTTCCGAAATACCAGCAAATATTTTTTCACCCAATCTTGATGATACGTGGTGGTAATGACAAGTCCACAAATCCCACTTGGCTCACCAAATTTTGTTCTTCTAGGTTGAAGCGTTCGTCTAGAGTAGCAGTTTTTATATTTAGGTTTCACTCTGTCTCTCCTATATAGATAGATGAATTTGGAATTCTAAATCCAATATGGTTTGTAGTACCTCTTTGAAACTTGACAAAGTAAATGAGTTCTCAGTTTTGTCTCTAAATTTGCTTCCGCTTCATGTAGCCCTAAGCAGAGACTGTGGAAAAGCACTTTCATTAAAAGGGGTTGCCAAACTTGCAAGAAATTACGAGTTTCCAAAATACCAGCAAATATTTTTTCACCCAATCTTGATGATACTTGATGGTGAAGATCGGTACACAAATCCCACTTGGCTCACCAAATTTTGTTCTTCAAGGTTAAGTGTTCGTCTACAGTAGCAGTTTTTATATTTAGGTTTTACTCTGTTCTCTCCTATATAGATAGATGAATTTGGAACTCTAAATCCAACATGGTTTGTAGTAGCTCTTTGAAACTTGACAAAATAACGGATTTCTTAGTTTTGTCTCTATGGTTTGTTTTTTCTTCAAGTAGCCCTAGGCACAGACGGTGGAAAAACACTTTCATTGAGAGGGATTGCCAAGCTTCCAAGAAATTATGATGTTTCCGAAATAGCAGCAAATATTTTTTCACCCAATCTGATGATACTTGGTGGTAATGATCAGTACACACATCCCACTTGGCTCAAAAATTTTGTTCTTCTAGGTTGAAGCGTTCATCTACAGTAGCAGTTTTTATATTAGGGTTTCACTCTGTTCTCTGCTATATAGATAGATGAATTTGGAACTCTAAATCCAACATGATTTGTAGTAGCTCTTTGAAACTTGACAAAAGAAAGGAGTTCTCACTTTTTTCTCTATGGTTTGTTTCCTCTTCAATTAGCCCTAGGCACCGACGGTGGAAAAGCACTTTCATTGACAGGGGTTGCCAAGCTTCTAAGAAATAACGAGTTTCCGAAATACCAGCAAATGTTTTTTCACATAATGTTGATGATACTTGGTGGTAATGATCACTACACAAATCCCACTTGGCTCACCAAATTTTGTTGTTCTAGGTTGAAGCGTTCGTCTACAGTAGCAGTTTTTATATTTAGGTTGCACTCTTTCTCTCCTATATAGATAGATGAATTTGGAATTCTAAATCCAATATGGTTTGTAGTACCTCTTTGAAACTTGACAAAGTAAATGAGTTCTCAGTTTTGTCTCTAGATTTGCTTCCGCTTCATGTAGCCCTAAGCAGAGACTGTGGAAAAGCACTTTCATTGAAAGGGGTTGCCAACCTTCCAAGAAATTACGAGTTTCCAAAATACCAGCAAATATTTTTTCACCAATCTTGATGATACTTGATGGTGAAGATCGGTACACAAATCCCACTTGGCTCACCAAATTTTGTTCTTCAAGGTTGAAGCGTTCGTCTACAGTAGCAGTTTTTATATTTAGGTTTTACTGTGTTCTCTCCTATATAGATAGATGAATTTGGAACTCTAAATCCAATATGGTTTGTAGTAGCTCTTGAAACTTGACAAAATAAAGGACTTCTCAGTTTTGTCTCTATGATTTGTTTCCGCTTCAAGTAGCCCTAAGCAGAGACTGTGGAAAAGAACTTTCTTTGAGAGGTGTTGCCAAGCTTCTAAGAAATAACGAGTTTCTGAAATTCCAGCAAATTTTTTTTCACCCAATGATGATGATACTTGGGGGTAATGATCAGTACACAAAACCCACTTGGCTCACCACATTTTGTTCTTCTAGGTTGAAGTGTTCGTCTACAGTAGCAGTTTTTATATTTAGGTTTCACTTTGTTCTCTCCTATATAGATAGATGAATTTGGAACTCTAAATCCAACATGGTTTGTAGTAGCTCTTTGAAACTTGACAAAATAAATTAGTTCTCAGTTTTGTCTCCATGGTTTGTTTCCTCTTCAAGTACCCTGGCACAGACTGTGGGAAAGCAATTTAATTGAGAGGGGTTGCCAAGCTTCTAAGAAATAACGAGTTTCCGTAATACCAGCAAATATTTTTTCACCCAATCTTGATGATACTTGGTGGTAAGGACAAGTACACAAATCCCACTTGGCTCACCAAATTCTGTTCTTCTAGGTTGAAGCATTTGTCTATAGTAGCAATTTTTATTCTTAGGTTTTAAACTGTTCTCTCCTATATAGATAGATGAATTTGGAACTCTAAAACCAACATGGTTTGTAGTAGCTCTTTGAAACTTGACAAAATAAAGGAGGTCTCAGTTTTGTCTCTATGATTTGTTTCCGCTTCATGTAGCCCTAAGCAGAGACTGCGGGAAAGCACTTTCATTGAAAGGGGTTGCCAAGCTTCCAAGAAATTACGAGTTTCTGAAATACCAGCAAATATTTTTTCACCCAATGTTGGTGCTACCTGGTGGTAATGACAAGTACACAGATCCCAATTGGCTCACCAAATTTTGTTCTTCTAGGTTGAAGCGTTCGTTTACAGTAGCAGTTTTTATTTTTAGGTTTCACTCTTTTCTGTCCTATATAAATGATGAATTTGGAACTCTAAATCCAACATGGTTTGTAGTAGCTCTTTGAAACTTGACAAAATAAAGGAGTTCTCAGTTTTGTCTTTATGGTTTGTTTTTTCTTAAAGTAGCCCTAGGCACAGACGGTGGATAAGCACTTTCATTGAGAGGGATTGCCAAGCTTCCAAGAAATTATGATGTTTCCGAAATAGCATCAAATATTTTTTCACCCAATCTTGATGATACTTGGTGGTAATGATCAGTACACACATCCCACTTGGCTCAAAAATTTTGTTCTTCTAGGTTGAAGCGTTCGTCTACAGTAGCAGTTTTTATATTTAGGTTTCACTCTTTTCTCTACTTTATAGATAGATGAATTTGGAACTCTAAATCCAATATGGTTTGTAGTAGCTCTTTGAAAATGACAAAATAAAGGAGTTTTCAGTTTTGTCTCTATTATTTGTTTCCGCTTCAAGTAGCCCTAAGCAGAGACTGTTGAAAAGCACTTTCATTGAGAGGGGTTGCCAAGCTTCCAAGAAATTACGATTTTCCGAAATACCAGCAAATATTTTTTCACCCAATCTTGATGATACGTGGTGGTAATGACAAGTCCACAAATCCCACTTGGCTCACGAAATTTTGTTCTTCTAGGTTGAAGCGTTTGTTTACAGTAGCAGTTTTTATTTTTAGGTTTCACTCTGTTCTCTCCTATATAGATAGATGAATTTGGAACTCTAAATCCAACATGGTTTGTAGTGGCTCTTTGAAACTTGACAAAATAAAGGATTTCTCAGTTTTGTCTCTATGGTTTGTTTTTTCTTCAAGTAGCCCTAGGCACAGACGGTGGAAAAGCACTTTCATTGAGAGGGATTGCCAAGCTTCCAAGAAATTATGATGTTTCCGAAATAGAAGCAAATATTTTTTCACCCAATCTTGATGATACTTGGTGGTAATGATCAGTACACACATCCCACTTGGCTCAAAAATTTTGTTCTTCTAGGTTGAAGCGTTCATCTACAGTAGCAGTTTTTATATTAGGGTTTCACTCTGTTCTCTGCTATATAGGTAGATGAATTTTAACTCTAATTCCAACATGATTTGTAGTAGCTCTTTGAACCTTGACAAAAGAAAGGAGTTCTTACTTTTTTCTCTATGGTTTGTTTCCTCTTCAATTAGCCCTAGGCACCGACGGTGGAAAAGCACTTTCATTGACATGGGTTGCCAAGCTTCTAAGAAATAACGAGTTTCCGAAATACCAGCAAATGTTTTTTCACCCAATGTTGATGATACTTGGTGGTAATGATCAGTACACAAAACCTACTTGGCTCATCAAATTTTGTTCTTCTAGATTGAAGCGTTCGTCTACAGTAGCAGTTTTTATATTTAGGTTTCACTCTGTTCTCTCCTATATAGATAGATGAATTTGGCACGCTAAATCCAACATGGTTTGTAGTAGCTCTTTGAAAATTGACAAAATAAAGGAGCTCTCAGTTTTGTTTCTATGGTTTGTTTCCTCTTCAAGTAGTCCTAGGCACAGACTGTGGAAAAGCACTTTCATTGAGTGGGGTAGCCAAGCTTCTAAGAAATAACGAGTTTCCGAAGTACCAGCAAATAATTTTTCTCACAATCTTGATGACACTTGGTGGTAATGATCAGTACACAAATCCCACTTGGCTCACCAAATTTTGTTCTTCTAGGTTGAAGCGTTCGTCTACAGTAGCAGTTTTTATATTTAGGTTTCAGTCTGTCTCTCCTATATAGATAGATGAATTTGTAATATTAAATCCAATATGGTTTGTAGTACCTCTTTGAAACTTGACAAAATAAATGAGTTCTCAGTTTTGTCTCTAGATTTGCTTCCGCGTCATGTAGCCCTAAGCAGAGAAGGTGGAAAAGCACTTTCATTGAAAGGGGTTGCCAACCTTCGAAGAAATTACGAGTTTCCACAATACCAGCAAATATTTTTTCACCCAATCTTAATGATACTTGGTGCTGAAGATCGGTACACAAATCCCACTTGGCTCACCAAATTTTGTTCTTCTAGGTTGAAGCGTTCGTCTACAGTAGCAGTTTTTATATTTAGGTTTCACTCTGTTCTCTCCTATATAGATAGATGAATTTGGAACTCTAAATCCAATATGGTTTGTAGTAGCTCTTGAAACTTGACAAAATAAAGGAGTTCTCCGTTTTGTCTCTATGATTTGTTTCGGCTTCAAGTAGCCCTAAGCAGAGACTGTGGAAAAGCACTTTCATTGAGAGGGGTTGCCAAGCTTCTAAGAAAGAACGAGTTTCAGAAATACCAGCAAATATTATTCACCCAATCTTGATGATACGTGGTGGTAATGACAAGTCCACAAATCCCACTTGGCTCACCAAATTTTGTTCTTCTAGGTTGAAGCGTTCGTTTACAGAAGCAGTTTTTATTTTTAGATTTCACTCTGTTTTCTCCTATATCGATAGATGAATTTGGAACTCTAAAACCAACATGGTTTGTATTGGCTCCTTGAAACTTGACATAATAAAGGAGTTCTCAGGTTTGTCTCTATGGTTTGTTTCCTCTTTAAGTAGCCCTAGCACAGACGGTGGAAAAGCACTTTCATTGAGAGGGGTTGCCAAGCTTCTAAGAAATAAGGAGTTTCCGAAATACCAGCAAATATTTTTTCACCCAATCTTGATGATACTTGGTGGTAATGAGAAGTAGACAAATCCCACTTGGCTCACCAAATTTTGTTCTTCTAGGTTGAAGCGTTCGTCTAAAGTAGCAGTTTTTATGTTTAGCTTTCACTCTGTTCTCTGCTACATAGATAGATGAATTTGGAACACTAAATCCAACATGGTTTGTAGTGGCTCTTTGAAACTTGACAAAATAAAGGAGTTCTCAGGTTTGTCTCTATGGTTTGTTTACTCTTCAAGTAGCCCTATGCACAGACGGTGGAAAAGCACTTTCACTGAGAGGGGTTGCCAAGCTTCCAAGAAATTACCAGTTTCCGAAATACCAGCAAATATTTATTCACCCAATGTTGATGATTCTTGGTGGTAATGATCAGTACACAAATCCCACTTGGCTCACCAAATTTTGTTCTTCTAGGTTGAAGCGTTCTTCTACAGTAGCAGTTTATATGTTTAGGTTTCACTCTGTTCTCGTATATTGATAGATGAATTTGGAACACTAAATCCAACATGGTTTGTAGTGGCTCTTTGAAACTTGACAAAATAAAGGAGTTCTCAGTTTTGTCTCTATGGTTTGTTTCCTCTTCAAGTAGCCCTAGGCACAGACGGTGGAAAAGCACTTTCATTGAGAGAGGTTGCCAAGCTTCCAAGAAATTACCAGTTTCCGAAATACCAGCAAATATTTTTGCACCCAATGTTGATGATACTTGGTGGTAATGATCAGTACACAAATCCCACTTGGCTCACCAAATTTTGTTCTTCTAGGTTGAAGCGTTCGTCTACAGTAGCAGTTTTTATATTTAGGTTTCACTCTGTTCTCTGCTATATAGATAGATGAATTTGGAACTCTAAATCCAACATGGTTTGTAGTGGCTCTTTGAAACTTGACAAAATAAAGGAGTTCTCAGTTTTCTCTCTATGTTTTGTTTCCTCTTCAACTAGACCTAGGTACACACAGTGGAAAAGCACTTTCATTGAGAGTGGTTGCCAAGCTTCCAAGAAATTACAAGTTTCCGAAATACCAGCAAATATTTTTTCACCCAATCTTGATGATACTTGGTGGTAATGATCGGTACACAAATCCCACTTGACTCACCAAATTTTGTTCTTCTAGTTTGATGCGTTCGTATTCAGTAGCAGTTTTTATTTTTAGGTTTCACTCTGTTCTCTGCTATATAGATAGATGAATTTGGAACTCTAAATCGAACATGGTTTGTAGTAGCTCTTTGAAACTTGACAAAATAAAGGAGTTCTCAGTTTTCTCTCTATGGTTTGATTACTCTTCATGTAGCCCTGGCAGAGACTGTGGAAGAGGACTTTCATTGAGAGGGGTTGCCAAGCTTCTAAGAAATAACGAGTTTCAGAAATTCCAGCAAATATTTTTTCACTAAATGTTGATGATACGTGGTGGTAATGACAAGTACACAAATCCCACTTGGCTCCCCAAATTTTGTTCTTCTGGAATGAAGCGTTCGTATACAGTAGCAGTTTTTATATTTAGGTTTCACTCTCTTCTCTCCTATATAGATAGATGAATTTGGAACTCTCAATCCAACATGGTTTGTAGTAGCTCTTTGAAACTTGACAAAATAAAGGAGTTCTCATTTTTGTCTCCATGGTTTGTTTCCTCTTCAAGTAGCCCTGGCACAGACTGTGGAAAAGCACTTTCATTGAGAGGGATTGCCAAGCTTCCAAGAAATTATGATGTTTCCGAAATAGAAGCAAATATTTTTTCACCCAATCTTGATGATACTTGGTGGTAATGATCAGTACACACATCCCACTTGGCTCAAAAATTTTGTTCTTCTAGGTTGAAGCGTTCATCTACAGTAGCAGTTTTTATATTAGGGTTTCACTCTGTTCTCTGCTATATAGGTAGATGAATTTTAACTCTAATTCCAACATGATTTGTAGTAGCTCTTTGAACCTTGACAAAAGAAAGGAGTTCTTACTTTTTTCTCTATGGTTTGTTTCCTCTTCAATTAGCCCTAGGCACCGACGGTGGAAAAGCACTTTCATTGACATGGGTTGCCAAGCTTCTAAGAAATAACGAGTTTCCGAAATACCAGCAAATGTTTTTTCACCCAATGTTGATGATACTTGGTGGTAATGATCAGTACACAAAACCTACTTGGCTCATCAAATTTTGTTCTTCTAGATTGAAGCGTTCGTCTACAGTAGCAGTTTTTATATTTAGGTTTCACTCTGTTCTCTCCTATATAGATAGATGAATTTGGCACGCTAAATCCAACATGGTTTGTAGTAGCTCTTTGAAAATTGACAAAATAAAGGAGCTCTCAGTTTTGTTTCTATGGTTTGTTTCCTCTTCAAGTAGTCCTAGGCACAGACTGTGGAAAAGCACTTTCATTGAGTGGGGTAGCCAAGCTTCTAAGAAATAACGAGTTTCCGAAGTACCAGCAAATAATTTTTCTCACAATCTTGATGACACTTGGTGGTAATGATCAGTACACAAATCCCACTTGGCTCACCAAATTTTGTTCTTCTAGGTTGAAGCGTTCGTCTACAGTAGCAGTTTTTATATTTAGGTTTCAGTCTGTCTCTCCTATATAGATAGATGAATTTGTAATATTAAATCCAATATGGTTTGTAGTACCTCTTTGAAACTTGACAAAATAAATGAGTTCTCAGTTTTGTCTCTAGATTTGCTTCCGCGTCATGTAGCCCTAAGCAGAGAAGGTGGAAAAGCACTTTCATTGAAAGGGGTTGCCAACCTTCGAAGAAATTACGAGTTTCCACAATACCAGCAAATATTTTTTCACCCAATCTTAATGATACTTGGTGCTGAAGATCGGTACACAAATCCCACTTGGCTCACCAAATTTTGTTCTTCTAGGTTGAAGCGTTCGTCTACAGTAGCAGTTTTTATATTTAGGTTTCACTCTGTTCTCTCCTATATAGATAGATGAATTTGGAACTCTAAATCCAATATGGTTTGTAGTAGCTCTTGAAACTTGACAAAATAAAGGAGTTCTCCGTTTTGTCTCTATGATTTGTTTCGGCTTCAAGTAGCCCTAAGCAGAGACTGTGGAAAAGCACTTTCATTGAGAGGGGTTGCCAAGCTTCTAAGAAAGAACGAGTTTCAGAAATACCAGCAAATATTATTCACCCAATCTTGATGATACGTGGTGGTAATGACAAGTCCACAAATCCCACTTGGCTCACCAAATTTTGTTCTTCTAGGTTGAAGCGTTCGTTTACAGAAGCAGTTTTTATTTTTAGATTTCACTCTGTTTTCTCCTATATCGATAGATGAATTTGGAACTCTAAAACCAACATGGTTTGTATTGGCTCCTTGAAACTTGACATAATAAAGGAGTTCTCAGGTTTGTCTCTATGGTTTGTTTCCTCTTTAAGTAGCCCTAGCACAGACGGTGGAAAAGCACTTTCATTGAGAGGGGTTGCCAAGCTTCTAAGAAATAAGGAGTTTCCGAAATACCAGCAAATATTTTTTCACCCAATCTTGATGATACTTGGTGGTAATGAGAAGTAGACAAATCCCACTTGGCTCACCAAATTTTGTTCTTCTAGGTTGAAGCGTTCGTCTAAAGTAGCAGTTTTTATGTTTAGCTTTCACTCTGTTCTCTGCTACATAGATAGATGAATTTGGAACACTAAATCCAACATGGTTTGTAGTGGCTCTTTGAAACTTGACAAAATAAAGGAGTTCTCAGGTTTGTCTCTATGGTTTGTTTACTCTTCAAGTAGCCCTATGCACAGACGGTGGAAAAGCACTTTCACTGAGAGGGGTTGCCAAGCTTCCAAGAAATTACCAGTTTCCGAAATACCAGCAAATATTTATTCACCCAATGTTGATGATTCTTGGTGGTAATGATCAGTACACAAATCCCACTTGGCTCACCAAATTTTGTTCTTCTAGGTTGAAGCGTTCTTCTACAGTAGCAGTTTATATGTTTAGGTTTCACTCTGTTCTCGTATATTGATAGATGAATTTGGAACACTAAATCCAACATGGTTTGTAGTGGCTCTTTGAAACTTGACAAAATAAAGGAGTTCTCAGTTTTGTCTCTATGGTTTGTTTCCTCTTCAAGTAGCCCTAGGCACAGACGGTGGAAAAGCACTTTCATTGAGAGAGGTTGCCAAGCTTCCAAGAAATTACCAGTTTCCGAAATACCAGCAAATATTTTTGCACCCAATGTTGATGATACTTGGTGGTAATGATCAGTACACAAATCCCACTTGGCTCACCAAATTTTGTTCTTCTAGGTTGAAGCGTTCGTCTACAGTAGCAGTTTTTATATTTAGGTTTCACTCTGTTCTCTGCTATATAGATAGATGAATTTGGAACTCTAAATCCAACATGGTTTGTAGTGGCTCTTTGAAACTTGACAAAATAAAGGAGTTCTCAGTTTTCTCTCTATGTTTTGTTTCCTCTTCAACTAGACCTAGGTACACACAGTGGAAAAGCACTTTCATTGAGAGTGGTTGCCAAGCTTCCAAGAAATTACAAGTTTCCGAAATACCAGCAAATATTTTTTCACCCAATCTTGATGATACTTGGTGGTAATGATCGGTACACAAATCCCACTTGACTCACCAAATTTTGTTCTTCTAGTTTGATGCGTTCGTATTCAGTAGCAGTTTTTATTTTTAGGTTTCACTCTGTTCTCTGCTATATAGATAGATGAATTTGGAACTCTAAATCGAACATGGTTTGTAGTAGCTCTTTGAAACTTGACAAAATAAAGGAGTTCTCATTTTTCTCTCTATGGTTTGATTACTCTTCATGTAGCCCTGGCAGAGACTGTGGAAGAGGACTTTCATTGAGAGGGGTTGCCAAGCTTCTAAGAAATAACGAGTTTCAGAAATTCCAGCAAATATTTTTTCACTAAATGTTGATGATACGTGGTGGTAATGACAAGTACACAAATCCCACTTGGCTCCCCAAATTTTGTTCTTCTGGAATGAAGCGTTCGTATACAGTAGCAGTTTTTATATTTAGGTTTCACTCTCTTCTCTCCTATATAGATAGATGAATTTGGAACTCTCAATCCAACATGGTTTGTAGTAGCTCTTTGAAACTTGACAAAATAAAGGAGTTCTCATTTTTGTCTCCATGGTTTGTTTCCTCTTCAAGTAGCCCTGGCACAGACTGTGGAAAAGCACTTTCATTGAGAGGGTTTGCCAAGCTTCTAAGAAATTACGAGTTTCCGAAATACCAGCAAATATTTTTTCACCCAATCTTGATGATACTTGGTGGTAAGGACAAGTACACAAATCCCACTTGGCTCACCAAATTCTTTCTTCTAGGTTGAAACATTCGTCTACAGTAGCAGTTTTTATTCTTAGGTTTTACTCTGTTCTCTCCTATATAGATAGATGAATTTGGAACTCTAAATCCAACATGGTTTGTAGTGGCTCTTTGAAACTTGACAAAATAAAGGAGTTCTCAGTTTTGTCTCTATGGTTTGTTTCCTCTTCAAGTAGCCCTAAGCAGAGACTGTGGAAAAGAACTTTCATTGAGAGGGGTTGCCAAGCTTCCAAGAAATTACAAGTTTCTGAAATACCAGCAAATATTTTTTAAACCAATCTTGATGATACGTGGTGGTAATGACAAGTCCACAAATCCCACTTGGATGACCAAATTTTGTTCTTCTAGGTTGAAGCGTTCGTTTACAGAAGCAGTTTTTATTTTTAGGTTTCACTCTGTGTTCTCCTATATAGACAGATGATTTTGGAACTCTAAAACCAACATGGTTTGTATTGGCTCCTTGAAACTTGACATAATAAAGGAGTTCTCAGATTTGTCTCTATGGTTTGTTTCCTCTTCAAGTAGCCCTAGGCACAGACGGTGGAAAAGCAATTTCATTGAGAGGGGTTGCCAAGGTTCTAAGAAATAACGAGTTTCCGAAATACCAGCAAAAATTTTTTCACCCAAACTTGATGATACTTGGTGGTAATGACAAGTACACAAATCCCACTTGACTCACCAAATATTGTTCTTCTAGGTTGAAGCGTTCGTCTACAGTAGCAGTTTTTATGTTTAGGTTTCACTCTGTTCTCTGCTATATAGATAGATGAATTTGGAACTCTAAATCCAACATGGTTTGTAGTGGCTCTTTGAAACTTGACAAAATAAAGGAGTTCTCAGTTTTGTCTCTATGGTTTGTATCCTCTTCAAGTAGCCCTAGGCACAGACGGTGGAAAAGCACTTTCATTGAGAGGGGTTACCAAGCTTAAAGAAATTACCAGTTTCCGAAATACCAGCAAATATTTTTTCACCCAATGTTGATGATACTTGGTGGTAATGATCAGTACACAAATCCCACTTGGCTCACCAAATTTTGTTCTTCTAGGTTGAAGCGTTCTTCTACAGTAGCAGTTTATATGTTTCTGTTTCACTCTGTTCTCTCGTATACTGATAGATGAATTTGGAACACTAAATCCAACATGGTTTGTAGTGGCTCTTTGTAACTTGACAAAATAAAGGAGTTCTCCGTTTTGTCTCTATGGTTTGTTTCCTCTTCAAGTAGCCCTAGGCACAGACGGTGGAAAAGCACTTTCATTGAGAGGGGTTGCCATGCTTCCAAGAAATTACCAGTTTCCGAAATACCAGCAAATATTTTTGCACCCAATGTTGATGATACTTGGTGGTAATGGTCAGTACACAAATCCCACTTGGCTCACCAAATTTTGTTCTTCTAGGTTGAAGCGTTCTTCTAGAGTAGCAGTTTTTATGTTTAGGTTTCACTCTGTTCTCTCGTATATAGATAGATGAATTTGGAACTCTGAATCCAACATGGTTTATAGTGGCTCTTTGAAACTCGCCAAATAAAGGAGTTCTCAGTTTTCTCTCTATGTTTTGTTTCCTCTTCAAATAGCCCTGGCACAGACTGTGGAAAAGCACTTTCATTGAGAGGGGTTGCCATGCTTCCAAGAAATTACCAGTTTCCGAAATACCAGCAAATATTTTTTCACCCAATCTTGATGATGCTTGGTGGTAATGATCGGTACACAAATCCCACTTGACTCACCAAATTTTGTTCTTCTAGGATGATGCGTTCGTTTTCAGTAGCAGTTTTTATTTTTAGGTTTCACTCTGTTCTCTGCTATATAGATAGATGAATTTGGAACTCTAAATCGAACATGGTTTGTAGTAGCTCTTTGAAACTTGACAAAATAAAGGAGTTCTCATTTTTCTCTCTATGGTTTGATTCCTCTTCATGTAGCCCTGGCAGAGACTGTGGAAGAGGACTTTCATTGAGAGGGGGTGCGAAGCTTCTAAGACATAATGAGTTTCCGAAATACCAGTAAATATTTTTTCACCCAATCTTGATGATACTTGGTGGTAAGGACAAGTACACAAATCCCACTTGGCTCACCAAATTCTGTTCCTCTAGGTTGAAGCATTCGTGTACAGTAGCAGTTTTTATTTTTAGGTTTTACTCTGTTCTCTCCTATATAGATAGATAAATTTGGATCTCTAAATCCAACATGGTATGTAGTAGCTCTTTGAAACATGACAAAATAAAGGACTTCTCAGTTTTGTCTCTATGATTTGTTTCCGCTTCAAGTATCCCTAAGGAGAGACTGTTGAAAAGCACTTTCATTGAGAGGGGTTGCCAAGCTTCCAAGAAATTACGAGTTTCCGAAATACCAGCAAATATTTTTTCACCCAATCTTGATGATACGTGGTGGTAATGACAAGTCCACAAATCCCACTTGGCTCACCAAATTTTGTTCTTCTAGGTTGAAGCGTTCATTTACAGTAGCACTTTTTATTTTTAGGTTTCACTCTGTTCTCTCCTATATAGATAGATGAATTTGGAACTCTAAATCCAACATGGTTTGTAGTATCTCTTTGAAACTTGACAAAATAAAGGAGTTCTCATTTTTCTCTCTATGGTTTGATTCCTCTTCATCTAGCCCTGGCAGAGACTGTGGAAGAGGACTTTCATTGAGAGGGGGTGCGAAGCTTCTAAGACATAATGAGTTTCCGAAATACCAGCAAATATTTTTTCACCCAATCTTGATGATACTTGGTGGTAAGGACAAGTACACAAATCCCACTTGGCTCACCAAATTCTGTTCCTCTAGGTTGAAGCATTCGTCTACAGTAGCAGTTTTTATTTTTAGGTTTTACTCTGTTCTCTCCTATATAGATAGATGAATTTGGAAATCTAAATCCAACACGATTTGTAGTAGCTCTTTGAAACTTGACAAAAGCAACGAGTTCTCAGTTTTGTCAATATGGTTTAATTCCTCTTCAATTAGCCCTAGGCACTGACGGTGGAAAAGCACTTTCATTGAGAGTTTTTGCCAAGCTTCTAAGAAATAACGACTTTCCGAAATACCAGCAAATGTTTTTTCACCCAATGTTGATGATACTTGGTGGTAATGATCAGTACACAAAACCCACTTGGCTCACCAAATTTTGTTCTTCTAGATTGAAGCGTTCGTCTACAGTACCAGTTTATATATTTAGGTTTCACTCTGTTCTCTCCTATATAGATAGATGAATTTGGAACTCTAAATCCAACATGGTTTGTAGTGGCTCTTTGAAACTTGACAAAATAAAGGAGTTCTCAGTTTTGTCTCTGTGGTTTGTCTCCTCTTCAAGTAGCCCTAGGCACAGATGGTGGAAAAGCACTTTCATTGAGAGGGGTTGTGAAGCTTCTAAGAAATAACGAGTTTCCGAATTACCAGCAAATATTTTTTCACCCAATCTTGATATTACTTGGTGGTGAAGATCGGTACACAAATCCCACTTGGCTCACCAAATTTTGTTCTTCTAGGTTGAAGCGTTCGTCTACAGTTGCAGTTTTTATATTTACGTTTCACTCTGTCTTTCCTATATAGATAGATGAATTTGGAATTCTAAATCCAACATGGTTTGTAGTAGCTCTTTGAAACTTGACAAAAGAAAGTAGTTCTCAGTTTTGTCTCTAGATTTGTTTCCGCTTCATGTAGCAATAAGCAGAGACTGTGGAAAAGCACTTTCATTGAAAGGGGTTGCCAACCTTCCAAGAAATTACGAGTTTCCGAAATACCAGAAAATATTTTTTCACCCAATCTTGATGATAATTGGTGGTGAAGATCGGTACACAAATCCCACTTGGCTCACCAAATTTTGTTCTTCTAGGTTGAAGCGTTCGTCTACAGTAGCAGTTTTTATATTTAGGTTTCACTCTGTTCTCTATTTTATACATAGATGAATTTGGAACTCTAAATCCAATATGGTTTGTAGTAGCTCTTTGAAAATGACAAAATAAAGGAGTTTTCAGTTTTGTCTCTATTATTTGTTTCCGCTTCAAGTAGCCCTAAGCAGAGACTGTTGAAAAGCACTTTCATTGAGAGGGGTTGCCAAGCTTCCAAGAAATTACGAGTTTCCGAAATACCAGCAAATATTTTTTCACCCAATCTTGATGATACGTGGTGGTAATGACAAGTCCACAAATCCCACTTGGCTCACCAAATTTTGTTCTTCTAGGTTGAAGCGTTCGTCTACAGTAGCAGTTTTTATATTTAGGTTTCACTCTGTCTCTCCTATATAGATAGATGAATTTGGAATTCTAAATCCAATATGGTTTGTAGTACCTCTTTGAAACTTGACAAAGTAAATGAGTTCTCAGTTTTGTCTCTAGATTTGCTTCCGCTTCATGTAGCCCTAAGCAGATACTGTGGAAAAGCACTTTCATTAAAAGGGGTTGCCAAACTTCCAAGAAATTACGAGTTTCCAAAATACCAGCAAATATTTTTTCACCCAATCTTGATGATACTTGATGGTGAAGATCGGTACACAAATCCCACTTGGCTCACCAAATTTTGTTCTTCAAGGTTAAGTGTTCGTCTACAGTAGCAGTTTTTATATTTAGGTTTTACTCTGTTCTCTCCTATATAGATAGATGAATTTGGAACTCTAAATCCAACATGGTTTGTAGTAGCTCTTTGAAACTTGACAAAATAACGGATTTCTTAGTTTTGTCTCTATGGTTTGTTTTTTCTTCAAGTAGCCCTAGGCACAGACGGTGGAAAAGCACTTTCATTGAGAGGGATTGCCAAGCTTCCAAGAAATTATGATGTTTCCGAAATAGCAGCAAATATTTTTTCACCCAATCTTGATGATACTTGGTGGTAATGATCAGTACACACATCCCACTTGGCTCAAAAATTTTGTTCTTCTAGGTTGAAGCGTTCATCTACAGTAGCAGTTTTTATATTAGGGTTTCACTCTGTTCTCTGCTATATAGATAGATGAATTTGGAACTCTAAATCCAACATGATTTGTAGTAGCTCTTTGAAACTTGACAAAAGAAAGGAGTTCTCACTTTTTCTCTATGGTTTGTTTCCTCTTCAATTAGCCCTAGGCACCGACGGTGGAAAAGCACTTTCATTGACAGGGGTTGCCAAGCTTCTAAGAAATAACGAGTTTCCGAAATACCAGCAAATGTTTTTTCACATAATGTTGATGATACTTGGTGGTAATGATCACTACACAAATCCCACTTGGCTCACCAAATTTTGTTGTTCTAGGTTGAAGCGTTCGTCTACAGTAGCAGTTTTTATATTTAGGTTTCACTCTGTCTCTCCTATATAGATAGATGAATTTGGAATTCTAAATCCAATATGGTTTGTAGTACCTCTTTGAAACTTGACAAAGTAAATGAGTTCTCAGTTTTGTCTCTAGATTTGCTTCCGCTTCATGTAGCCCTAAGCAGAGACTGTGGAAAAGCACTTTCATTGAAAGGGGTTGCCAACCTTCCAAGAAATTACGAGTTTCCAAAATAGCAGCAAATATTTTTTCACCAATCTTGATGATACTTGAAGGTGAAGATCGGTACACAAATCCCACTTGGCTCACCAAATTTTGTTCTTCAAGGTTGAAGCGTTCGTCTACAGTAGCAGTTTTTATATTTAGGTTTTACTGTGTTCTCTCCTATATAGATAGATGAATTTGGAACTCTAAATCCAATATGGTTTGTAGTAGCTCTTGAAACTTGACAAAATAAAGGACTTCTCAGTTTTGTCTCTATGATTTGTTTCCGCTTCAAGTAGCCCTAAGCAGAGACTGTGGAAAAGAACTTTCTTTGAGAGGTGTTGCCAAGTTTCTAAGAAATAACGAGTTTCTGAAATTCCAGCAAATTTTTTTTCACCCAATGATGATGATACTTGGGGGCAATGATCAGTACACAAAACCCACTTGGCTCACCAAATTTTGTTCTTCTAGATTGAAGCGTTCGTATACAGTAGCAGTTTTTATATTTAGGTTTCACTCTGTTCTCTCCTATATAGATAGATGAATTTGGAACTCTAAATCCAACATGGTTTGTAGTAGCTCTTTGAAACTTGACAAAATAAAGGAGTTCTCAGTTTTGTCTCCATGGTTTGTTTCCTCTTCAAGTAGCCCTGGCACAGACTGTGGGAAAGCAATTTAATTGAGAGGGGTTGCCAAGCTTCTAAGAAATAACGAGTTTCCGTAATACCAGCAAATATTTTTTCACCCAATCTTGATGATACTTGGTGGTAAGGACAAGTACACAAATCCCACTTGGCTCAACAAATTCTGTTCTTCTAGGTTGAAGCATTTGTCTATAGTAGCAATTTTTATTCTTAGGTTTTAAACTGTTCTCTCCTATATAGATAGATGAATTTGGAACTCTAAAACCAACATGGTTTGTAGTAGCTCTTTGAAACTTGACAAAATAAAGGAGGTCTCAGTTTTGTCTCTGTGATTTGTTTCCGCTTCATGTAGCCCTAAGCAGAGACTGCGGGAAAGCACTTTCATTGAAAGGGGTTGCCAAGCTTCCAAGAAATTACGAGTTTCTGAAATACCAGCAAATATTTTTTTCACCCAATGTTGGTGCTACCTGGTGGTAATGACAAGTACACAGATCCCAATTGGCTCACCAAATTTTGTTCTTCTAGGTTGAAGCGTTCGTTTACAGTAGCAGTTTTTATTTTTAGGTTTCACTCTTTTCTGTCCTATATAAATGATGAATTTGGAACTCTAAATCCAACATGGTTTGTAGTGGCTCTTTGAAACTTGACAAAATAAACGAGTTCTCAGTTTTGTCTCTGTGGTTTGTCTCCTCTTCAAGTAGCCCTAGGCACAGATGGTGGAAAAGCACTTTCATTGAGAGGGGTTGCGAAGCTTCTAAGAAATAACGAGTTTCCGAAATACCAGCAAATATTTTTTCACCCAATCTTGATGTTACTTGGTGGTGAAGATCGGTACACAAATCCCACTTGGCTCACCAAATTTTGTTCTTCTAGGTTGAAGCGTTCGTTTACAGTAGCAGTTTTTATTTTTAGGTTTCACTCTGTTCTCTGCTATATAGATAGATGAATTTGGAAATCTAAATCCAACATGGTTTGTAGTAGCTCTTTGAAACTTGACAAAAGAAAGTAGTTCTCAGTTTTTTCTCTATGATTTGTTTCCGCTTCAAGTAGCCTTACGCAGAGACTGTGGAAAAGCACTTTCATTGAGAGGGTTTGCCAAGCTTCCAAGATATTACTATGTTTCCGAAATAGCAGCAAATATTTTTTCACCCAATCTTGATGATACTTGGTGGTAATGATCAGTACACAAATCCCACTTGGCTCACCAAATTTTGTTCTTCTAGGTTGAAGCGTTCATCTACAGTAGCAGTTTATATATTTAGGTTTCACTCTGTTCTCTGCTATATAGGTAGATGAATTTGGAACTCTAAATCCAACATGGTTTGTAGTAGCTCTTTGAAACTTGACAAAAGAAAGGAGTTCTCAGTTTTGTCTCCATGGTTTGTTTCCTCTTCAATTAGACCTATGCACCGACGGTGGAAAAGCCCTTTCATTGAGAGGGATTGCCAAGCTTCCAAGAAATTACCGGTTTCCGAAATACCAGCAAATATTTTTTCACCCAAACTTGATGATACTTGGTGGTAATGATCAGTAAACAAATCCCACTTGGCTCACCAAATTTTGTTCTTCTAAGTTGAAGCGTTCTTCTACAGTAGCAGTTTTTATGTTTAGGTTTCACTCTGTTCTCTCGTATGTAGATAGATGAATTTGGAACTCAAAATCCAACATGGTTTGTAGTGGCTCTTTGAAACTTGACAAAATAAAGGAGTTCTCAGTTTTGTCTCTATAGTTTGTTTCCTCTTCAAGTAGCCCTAGGCACAGACGGTGGAAAAGCACTTTCATTGAGAGGGGTTGCCAAGCTTCCAAGAAATTACCACTTTCAGAAATACCAGCAAATATTATTTCACCCAATCTTGATTATACTTGGTGGTAATGATCGGTACACAAATCCCACTTGACTCACCAAATTTTGTTCTTCTAGGTTGATGCGTTCGTTTTCAGTAGCAGTTTTTATTTTTAGGTTTCACTCTGTTCTCTCCTATATAGATGGATGAATTTGGAACACTAAATCCAACATGGTTTGTAGTGGCTCTTTGAAACTTGACAAAATAAAGTAGTTCTCAGTTTTGTCTCTATGGTTTGTTTCCTCTTCAAGTAGCCCTATTCACAGACTGTGGAAAAGCACTTTCATTGAGAGGGGTTGCCAATCTTCTACGAAATAACGAGTTTCCGAAATACCAGCAAATATTTTTTCACCCACTCTTGATGATACTTGGTGGCAATGACAAGTACACAAATCCCACTTGGCTCACCAAATTTTGTTCTTCTAGGTTGAAGCGTTCCTCTACAGTAGCAGTTGGTAATTTAAGATTTCACTCTGTTCTCTGCTATATAGATAGATGAATTGGGAACTCTAAATCCAACATGGTTTGTAGTAGCTCTTTGAAACTTCACAAAATAAAGGAGTTCCCAGTTTTGTCTCTATGATTTGTCTCAGCTTCAAGTAGCCCTATGCAGAGACTGTGGAAAAGCACTTTCATTGAGAGGGGTTGCCAAGCTTCTAAGAAATAACGAGTTTCCGAAATACCAGCAAATATTTTTTCACCCAATCTTCATGATACTTGGTGGTGAAGATCAGTACACAAATCCCACTTGGCTCACCAAATTTTGTTCTTCTAGGTTGAAGCGTTCGTCTACAGTAGCAGTTTTTATATTTAGGTTTCACTCTGTTCTCTCCTATATAGATACATGAGTTTGGAACTCTAAATCCAACATGGTTTGTAGTAGCTCTTTGACATTTGACAAAATAAAGGAGTTCTCAGTTTTGTCTCTATGATTTGTTTCCTCTTAATGTAGCCTTAAGCAGAGACTGCGGAAAAGCACTTTCATTGAGTGGGGTTGCCAAGCTTCCAAGAAATTAGAAGTTTCCGAAATACCAGCAAATATTTTTTCACCCAATCTTGATGATACGTGGTGGTAATGATCAGTACACAAATACCACTTCGCTCACCAAATTTTGTTCTTCCAGGTTGAAGCGTTCATCTACAGTAGCAGTTTTTATGTTTAGATTTCACTCTGTTCTCTCGTATATAGATAGATGAATTTGGAACTCTAAATCCAACATGGTTTGTAGTAGCTCTTTGAAACTTGACAAAATCAAGGAGTTCTCAGTTTTCTCTCTATGGTTTCTTTCCTCTTCAAGTAGCCCTGGCACAGACTGTGGAAGAGGACTTTCATTGAGAAGGGTTGCCAAGCTTCTAAGAAATAACTAGTTTCCGAAATACCAGCAAATATTTTTTCACCCAATCTTGATGATACTTGGTGGTAAGGACAAGAACACAAATCCCAATTGGCTCACCAAATTCTGTTCTTCTAGGTTGAAGCATTCGTGTACAGTAGCAGTTTTTATTTTTAGGTTTTACTCTGTTCTCTCCTATATAGATAGATGAATTTGGAAATCTAAATCCAACATGATTTGTAGTAGCTCTTTGAAGCTTGACAAAAGAAAGGAGTTCTCAGTTTTGTCTCTATGGTTTGCTTCCTCTTCAATTAGCCCTAGGCACCGACGGTGGAAAGGCACTTTCATTGAGAGGGGTTGCCAAGCTTCTAAGAAATAACGAATTTCCGAAATACCTGCAAATGTTTTTTCACCCAATGTTGATGTTCCTTGGTGGTAATGATCAGTACAAAAAACCCACTTGGCTCACCAAATTTTGTTCTTCTAGATAGAAGCGTTCGTCTACAGTACCAGTTTATATATTTAGGTTTCACTCTGTTCTCTCCTATATAGATAGATGAATTTGGAGCTCTAAATCCAACATGGTTTGTAGTAGCTCTTTGAAACTTGACAAAATAAAGGAGCTCTCAGTTTTGTTCCTATGGTTTGTTTCCTCTTCAAGTAGTCCTAGGCACAGACTGTGAAAAAGCACTTTCATTGAGAGGGGTTGACAAGCTTCTAAGAAATAACGAGTTTCCGAAATACCAGCAAATAATTTTTCTCACAATCTTGATGACACTTGGTGGTAATGATCAGTACACAAATCCCAATGGCTCACCAAATTTTGTTCTTCTAGGTTGAAGCGTTCGTCTACAGTAGCAGCTTTTATATTTAGATTTCACTCTGTTCTCTCCTATATAGATAGATGAATTTGGATCTCTAAATCCAACATGGTTTGTAGTAGCTCTTTGAAACTTGACAAAATAAAGGAGTTCTCTGTTTTGTCTCTATGATTTGTTCCTGCTTCAATGAGCCTTAAGCAGAGACTGTGGAAAAGCACTTTCATTGAGAGGGGTTGCCAAGCTTCCAAGAAATTACGAAGTTTCCGAAATAGCAGCAATTATTTTTTCACCCAATCTTGATGATACTTGGTGGTGATGATCAGTACACAAATTCCACTTGGCTCAGCAAATTTTGTTATTCTAGGTTGAAGCGTTCGTGTACATTAGCAATTTTTATATTTAGGTTTCAATCTGTTCTCTCCTATATAGATAGATGAATTTGGAACTCTAAATCCAACATGGTTTGTAGTGGCTCTTTGAAACTTGACAAAATAAAGGAGTTCTCAGTTTTGTCTCTATGGTTTGTTTTCTCTTCAAGTAGCCCTAGGCACAGACTGTTTAAAAGCACTTTCATTGAGAGGGTTTGCCAAGCTTCTAAGAAATAACGAGTTTCCGAAATACCAGCAAATATTTTTTCAACCTATGTTGATGATACTTGGTGGTAATGATCAGTACACAAAACCCACTTGGCTCACCAAATTTTGTTTTTCTAGATTGAAGCCTTCGTCTGCAGTGGCAGTTTTTATTTTTAGGTTTTACTCTGTTCTCTCCTATATAGATACATGAATTTGGAACTCTAAATCCAACAAGGTTTGTAGTAGCTCTTTGAAACTTGAGAAAATAAAGGAGTTCTCAGTTTTGTCTCTATTATTTCTTTCCGCTTCAAGTAGCCCTAAGCAGAGACTGTGGAAAAGTACTTTCATTGAGAGGGGTTGTCAAGCTTCTAAGAAATAACGAGTTTCCGAATTACCAGCAAATATTTTTTCACCCAATCTTGATGATACTTGGTGGTGAAGATCGGAACACAAATCCCACTTGGCTCCCCAAATTTTGTTCTTCTAGGGTGAAGCGTTCGTTTACAGTAGCAGTTTTTATTTTTAGGTTTCACTCTGTTCTCTGCTATATAGATAGATGAATTTGGAACTCTAAATCCAACATGGTTTGTAGTAGCTCTTTGAAACTTGACAAAATAAAGGAGTTCTCAGTTTTCTCTCTATGGTTTGTTTCCTCTTCAAGTAGCCATGGCACAGACTGTGGAAGAGGACTTTCATTGAGAGGGGTTGCCAAGCTTCCAAGAAACTACCAGTTTCCGAAATACCAGAAAATAATTTTTCACCCAATCTTGATGATACTTGGTGGTAATGATCAGTACACAAATCCCACTTGGCTCACCAAATTTTGTTCTTCTAGGTTGAAGCGTTCCTCTACAGTAGCAGTTTTTATGTTTAGGTTTCACTCTGTTCTCTCGTATATAGATAGATGAATTTGGAACTCTAAATCCAACATGGTTTGTAGTAGCTCTTTGAAACTTGACAAAATCAAGGAGTTCTCAGTTTTCTCTCTATGCTTTGTTTCCTCTTCAAGTAGCCCTGGCACAGACTGTGGAAGAGGACTTTCATTGAGAGGGGTTGCCAAGCTTCTAAGAAATAACGAGTTTCCTAAATACCAGCAAATATTTTTTCACCCAATCTTGATGATTCTTGGTGGTAAGGACAAGAACACAAATCCCACTTGGCTCACCAAATTCTGTTCCTCTAGGTTGAAGCATTCGTCTACAATAGCAGTTTTTATTTTTAGGTTTTACTCTGTTCTCTCCTATATAGATAGATGAATTTGGAAATCCAAATCCAACATGATTTGTAGTAGCTCTTTGAAACTTGACAAAAGAAAGGAGTTCTCAGTTTTGTATCTATTGTTTGCTTCCTCTTCAATTAGCCCTAGGCACCAACGGTGGAAAGGCACTTTCAGTGAGAGGGGTTGCCAAGCTTCTAAGAAATAACGAATTTCTGAAATACCAGCAAATGTATTTTCACCCAATGTTGATGATCCTTGGTGGTAATGATCAGTACAAAAAACCCACTTGGCTCACCAAATTTTGTTCTTCTAGATTGAAGGGTTCGTCTACAGTACCAGTTTATATATTTAGGTTTCACTCTGTTCTCTCCTATATAGATAGATGAATTTGGAACTCTAAATCCAACATGGTTTGTAGTAGCTCTTTGAAACTTGACAAAATAAAGGAGCTCTCAGTTTTGTTTCTATGGTTTGTTTCCTCTTCAAGTAGTCCTAGGCACAGACTGTGAAAAAGCACTTTCATTGAGAGGGGTTGACAAGCTTCTAAGAAATAACGAGTTTCCGAAATACCAGCAAATAATTTTTCTCACAATCTTGATGACACTTGGTGGTAATGATCAGTACACAAATCCCAATGGCTCACCAAATTTTGTTCTTCTAGGTTGAAGCGTTCGTCTACAGTAGCAGGTTTATATTTAGATTTCACTCTGTTCTCTCCTATATAGATAGATGAATTTGGATCTCTAAATCCAACATGGTTTGTAGTAGCTCTTTGAAACTTGACAAAATAAAGGAGTTCTCTGTTTTGTCTCTATGATTTGTTCCTGCTTCAATGAGCCTTAAGCAGAGACTGTGGAAAAGCACTTTCATTGAGAGGGGTTGCCAAGCTTCCAAGAAATTACGAAGTTTCCGAAATAGCAGCAATTATTTTTTCACCCAATCTTGATGATACTTGGTGGTGATGATCAGTACACAAATTCCACTTGGCTCAGCAAATTTTGTTATTCTAGGTTGAAGCGTTCGTGTACATTAGCAATTTTTATATTTAGGTTTCAATCTGTTCTCTCCTATATAGATAGATGAATTTGGAACTCTAAATCCAACATGGTTTGTAGTGGCTCTTTGAAACTTGACAAAATAAAGGAGTTCTCAGTTTTGTCTCTATGGTTTGTTTTCTCTTCAAGTAGCCCTAGGCACAGACTGTTTAAAAGCACTTTCATTGAGAGGGTTTGCCAAGCTTCTAAGAAATAACGAGTTTCCGAAATACCAGCAAATATTTTTTCAACCTATGTTGATGATACTTGGTGGTAATGATCAGTACACAAAACCCACTTGGCTCACCAAATTTTGTTTTTCTAGATTGAAGCCTTCGTCTGCAGTGGCAGTTTTTATTTTTAGGTTTTACTCTGTTCTCTCCTATATAGATACATGAATTTGGAACTCTAAATCCAACAAGGTTTGTAGTAGCTCTTTGAAACTTGAGAAAATAAAGGAGTTCTCAGTTTTGTCTCTATTATTTCTTTCCGCTTCAAGTAGCCCTAAGCAGAGACTGTGGAAAAGTACTTTCATTGAGAGGGGTTGTCAAGCTTCTAAGAAATAACGAGTTTCCGAATTACCAGCAAATATTTTTTCACCCAATCTTGATGATACTTGGTGGTGAAGATCGGAACACAAATCCCACTTGGCCCCCCAAATTTTGTTCTTCTAGGGTGAAGCGTTCGTTTACAGTAGCAGTTTTTATTTTTAGGTTTCACTCTGTTCTCTGCTATATAGATAGATGAATTTGGAACTCTAAATCCAACATGGTTTGTAGTAGCTCTTTGAAACTTGACAAAATCAAGGAGTTCTCAGTTTTCTCTCTATGGTTTGTTTCCTCTTCAAGTAGCCCTGGCACAGACTGTGGAAGAGGACTTTCATTGAGAGGGGTTGCCAAGCTTCTAGGAAATAACGAGTTTCCGAAATACCAGCAAATATTTTTTCAACCAATCTTGATCATACTTGGTGGTAAGGACAAGTACACAAATCCCACTTGGCTCACCGAATTTTGTTCTTCTAGGTTGAAGCATTCGTCTACAGTAGCAGTTTTTATTTTTAGGTTTTACTCTGTTCTCTCCCATATAGATAGATGAATTTGGAACTCTGAATCCAACATGGTTTGTAGTAGCTCTTTGAAACTTGATAAAATAAAGGAGTTCTCAGTTTTGTCTCTATGATTTGTTTCCGCTTCAAGTAGCCCAAAGCAGAGACTGTGGAAAAGCCCTTTCATTGAGAGGGGTTGCCAAGCTTCCAAGAAATTACGATGTTTCCGAAATAGCAGGAAATATTTTTTCACCCAATCTTGATGATACTTGGTGGTAATGATCAGTACACAAATCCCACTTGGCTCACCAAATTTTGTTCTTCTAGGTTGAAGCGTTCATCTACAGTAGCAGTTTTTATATTTAGGTTTCAATCTGTTCTCTGCTATATAGATAGATGAATTTGGAACTCTAAATCCAACATGATTTGTAGTAGCTCTTTGAAACTTGACAAAAGAAAGGAGTTCTCAGTTTTGTCTCTATGGTTTGTTTCCTCTTCAAGTAGCCCTGGCACGCACTGTGGAAGAGGACTTTCATTGAGAGGGGTTGCCAAGCTTCCAAGAAATTTCCAGTTTCCGAAATACCAGCAAATATTTTTTCACCCAATCTTGATGATACTTGGTGGTAATGATCAGTACACAAATCCCAGTTGGCTCACCAAATGTTGTTCTTCTAGGTTGAAGAGTTCCTCTACAGTAGCAGTTTTTATGTTTAGGTTTCACTCTGTTCTCTCGTATATAGATAGATGAATTTGGAACTCTAAGTCCAACATCGTTTATAGTGGCTCTTTGAAACTTGACAAAATAAAGGAGTTCTCAGTTTTGTCTCTATGGTTTGTTTCCTCTTCAAGTAGTCCTAGGCACAGACGGTGGAAAATCACTTTCATTGAGAGGGGTTGCCAAGCTTCCAAGAAATTACCAGTTTCCGAAATACCAGCAAATATTTTTTCACCCAATCTTGATGATACTTGTGGTAATGATCGGTACACAAATCCCACTTGACTCACCAAATTTTGTTCTTCTAGGTTGATGCGTTCGTTTTCAGTAGCAGTTTTAATTTTTAGGTTTCACTCTGTTCTCTCCTATATAGATAGATGAATTTGGAACTCTAAATCCAACATGGTTTGTAGTAGCTCTTTGAAACTTGACAAAATCAAGGAGTTCTCAGTTTTCTCTCTATGGTTTGTTTCCTCTTCAAGTAGCCCTGGCACAGACTGTGGAAGAGGACTTTCATTGAGAGAGGTTGCCAAGCTTCTAAGAAATAACGAGTTTCCGAAATACCAGCAAATATTTTTTCACCCAATCTTGATGATACTTGGTGGTAAGGACAAGAACACAAATCCCACTTGGCTCACCAAATTCTGTTCCTCTAGGTTGAAGCATTCGTCTACAGTAGCAGTTTTTATTTTTAGGTTTTACTCTGTTCTCTCCTATATAGATAGATGAATTTGGAAATCTAAATCCAACATGATTTGTAGTAGCTCTTTGAAACTTGACAAAAGAAAGGAGTTCTCAGTTTTGTCTCTATGGTATGTTTCCTCTTCAATTAGCCCTAGGCACCGACGGTTTAAAGGCACTTTCATTGAGAGGGGTTGCCAAGCTTCTAAGAAATAACGAATTTCCGAAATACCAGCAAATGTTTTTTCACCCAATGTTGATGATCCTTGGTGGTAATGATCAGTACAAAAAACCCACTTGGCTCACCAAATTTTGTTCTTCTAGATTGAAGCGTTCGTCTACAGTACCAGTTTATATATTTAGGTTTCACTCTGTTCTCTCCTATATAGATAGATGAATTTGGATCTCTAAATCCAACATGGTTTGTAGTAGCTCTTTGAAACTTGACAAAATAAAGGAGTTCTCAGTTTTGTCTCTATGATTTGTTTCTGCTTCAATTAGCCTTAAGCAGAGACTGTGGAAAAGCACTTTCATTGAGAGGGGTTGCCAAGCGTCCAAGAAATTACGAAGTTTCCGAAATAGCAGCAAATATTTTTTCACCCAATCTTGATGATACTTGGTGGTGATGATCAGTACACAAATCCCACTTGGCTCAGCAAATTTTGTTATTCTAGGTTGAAGCGTTCGTGTACAGTAGCAATTTTTATATTTAGGTTTCAATCTGTTCTCTCCTATATAGATAGATGAATTTGGAACTCTAAATCCAACATGGTTTGTAGTGGCTCTTTGAAACTTGACAAAATAAAGGAGTTCTCAGTTTTGTCTCTATGGTTTGTTTTCTCTTCAAGTAGCCCTAGGCACAGACTGTTTAAAAGCACTTTCATTGAGAAGGGTTGCCAAGCTTCTAAGAAATAACGAGTTTCTGAAATACCAGCAAATATTTTTTCACCCAATCTTGATCATACTTGGTGGTAATGACAAGTACACAAATCCCACTTGGCTCACCAAATTTGGTTCTTCTAGTTTGAAGCATTCGTCTACAGTAGCAGATTTTATGTTTTGATTTCACTCTGTTCTCTGCTATATAGATAGGTGAATTTGGAACTCTAAATCCAACATGGTTTGTAGTAGCTCTTTGAAACTTGACAAAATAAAGGAGTTCTCAGTTTTGTCTCTATGGTTTGTTTCCTCTTCAATTAGCCCTAGGCACAGGCGGTGGAAAAGAACTCCATTGAGAGTGGTTGCCAAGCTTCCAAGAAATTACGAGTTTCCGAATACCAGCAAATATTTTTCACCCAATGTTGATGATACTTGGTGGTAATGATCAGAACACAAATCCCACTTGGCTCTCCAAATTTTTTTCTTCTAGGTTGAAGCGTTCTTCTACAGTAGCAGTTTATAAGTTTATGTTTCACTCTG
The DNA here is from genome assembly GCF_048772815.1 of Callospermophilus lateralis. Classification (NCBI taxonomy): domain Eukaryota; kingdom Metazoa; phylum Chordata; class Mammalia; order Rodentia; family Sciuridae; genus Callospermophilus; species Callospermophilus lateralis. Next base: position 26,766 of record NW_027514834.1, on the reverse strand, counting down.
TTCTCTCGTATATAGATAGATGAATTTGAACTTTAAATCCTACATGGTTTGTAGTAGCTCTTTGAACCTTGACAAAATAAAGGAGTTCTCTGTTTTGTCTCTATGGTTTGTTTCTCTTTCAAGTAGCCCTAGGCCAGACGGTGGAAAAGCACTTCCATTGAGAGGGGTTGCCAAGCTTCCAAGAAATTACCAGTTTCCGAAATACCAGCATATTTTTTCACCCAATCTTGATGATACTTGGTGGTAGGGACAAGTACACAAATCCCACTGAGCTCACAAAATTCTGTTCTTCTAGGTTGAAGCATTCGTCTACAGTAGCAGTTTTTATTTTTAGGTTTTACTCTGTTCTCTCCTATATAGATAGATGAATTTGGAAATCTAAATCCAACATGGTTTTTAGTAGCTCTTTGAAACTTCACAAAATAAAGGAGTTCTCAGTTTTGTCTCAATGATTTGTTTCCGCTTCAAGTAGCCCTGGCACAGACGGTGGAAAAGCACTTTCATTGAGAGGGGTTGCCAAGCTTCTAAGAAATAACGATTTTCCGAATTACCAGCAAATATTTTTTCACCCAATCGTGATGATACTTGGTGGTGAAGATCAGTACACAAATCCCACTTGGCTCACCAAATTTTGTTCTTCTAGGTTGAAGCGTTCATCTACAGTAGCAGTTTTATATTTAGGTTTCACTCTGTTCTCTCCTATATAGATAGATGAATTTGGAACTCTGAATCCAATATGGTTTGTAGTAGCTCTTTGAAACTTCACAAAATAAAGGAGTTCTCAGTTTTGTCTCTATGATTTGTTTCCGTTTCAAGTATCCTTAAGCAGAGACTGTGGAAAAGCACTTTCATTGAGATTGGTTGCCAAGCTTCCAAGAAATTACGAGTTTCTGAAATACCAGCAAATATTTTTTCACCCAATCTTGATGATACGTGGTGGTAATGACAAGTCCACAAATCCCTCTTGGGTCACCAAATTTTGTTCTTCTAGGTCGAATCGTTCGTTTACAGAAGCAGTTTTTATTTTTAGGTTTCACTCTGTTCTCTCCTATATAGATACATGAGTTTGGAACTCTATATCTAACAGGGTTTGTAGTAGCTCTTTGAAATTTGACAAAATAAAGGAGTTCTCAGTTTTGTCTCTATGGTTTGTTTCCTCTTCAAGTAGCCTTAAGCAGAGACTGTGGAAAAGCACTTTCATTGAGTGGGGTTGCCAAGCTTCCAAGAAATTACGATGTTTCCAAAATAGCAGCAAATATTTTTTCACCCAATCTTGATGATACTTGGTGGTAATGATCAGTACACAAATCCAACTTGGCTCACCAAATTTTGTTCTTCCAGGTTGAAGCGTTCATCTACAGTAGCAGTTTTTATATTTCGGTTTCACTCTGTTCTCTGCTATATAGGTAGATGAATTTGGGACTCTAAATCCAACATGATTTGTAGTAGCTCTTTGAAACTTGACAAAAGAAAGGAGTTCTCAGTTTTGTGTCTATGGTTTGTTTCCTCTTCAATTTGCCCTAGGCACCGACGGTGGAAAAGCAATTTCATTTAGAAGGGTTGCCAAGCTTCCAAGAAATTACCTGTTTCCGAAATACCAGCAAATATTTTTTCACCCAATGTTGATGATACTTGGTGGTAATGATCAGTACACAAAACCCACTTGGTTCACCAAATTTTCTTCTTCTAGTTTGAAGCATTCGTTTACAGTAGCAGGTTTTATTTTAGGTTTCACTGTGTTCTCTCCTATACAGATAGATGAATGTGGAACACTAAATCCTACATGGTTTGTAGTAGCTCTTTGAAACTTGATAAAATAAAGGAGGTCTCAGTTTTCTCTCTATGGATTGTTTCCTCTTTAAGTAGCCCTAGGCACTGACTGTGGAAAAGCACTTTCATTGAGAGGGGTTGCCAAGCTTCCAAGAAATTACGAGTTTCCGAAATACCAGCAAATATTTTTTTCAACAAATGTTGATGATACTTGGGGGTAATGATCAGTACACAAATCCCACTTGGCTCACCAAATTTGGTTCTTCCAGGTTGAAGCGTTCGTCTACAGTAGCAGTTTTTATGTTTAGGTTTCACTCTGTTCTCTCCTATATAGATAGATGATTTTGGAACTCTAAATCCAACATGGGTGTAGTGGCTCTTTGAAACCTGACAAAATAAAGGAGTTCTCAGTTTTGTCTCTATGGTTTGTTTCCTCTTCAAGTAGCCCTAGGCACAGACTGTGGAAAAGCACTTTCATTGTGAGGGGTTGCCAAGCTTCTAAGAAAAAACGAGTTTCCGAAATACAAGCAAATATTTTTTCAACCAATCTTGATGATACTTGGTGGTAAGGACAAGTACACAAATCCCACTTGGCTCACCGAATTTTGTTCTTCTAGGTTGAAGCATTCGTCTACAGTAGTAGTTTTTATTTTTAGGTTTTACTCTGTTCTCTCCCATATAGATAGATGAATTTGGAACTCTGAATCCAACATGGTTCGTAGTAGCTCTTTGAAACTTGATAAAATAAAGGAGTTCTCAGTTTTGTCTCTATGATTTGTTTCCACTTCAAGTAGCCCTAAGCAGAGACTGTGGAAAAGCACTTTCATTGAGATGGGTTGCCAAGCTTCCAAGAAATTACGATGTTTCCGAAATAGCAGCAAATATTTTTTCACCCAATCTTCATGATACTTGGTGGTAATGATCAGTACACAAATCCCACTTGGCTCACCAAATTTTGTTCTTCTAGGTTGAAGCGTTCATCTACAGTAGCAGTTTTTATATTTAGGTTTCACTCTGTTCTCTCCTATATAGATACATGAGTTTGGAACTCTAAATCCAACATGGTTTGTAGTAGCTCTTTGACATTTGACAAAATAAAGGAGTTCTCAGTTTTGTCTCTATGATTTGTTTCCTCTTAATGTAGCCTTAAGCAGAGACTGCGGAAAAGCACTTTCATTGAGTGGCGTTGCCAAGCTTCCAAAAAATTACGATGTTTCCAAAATAGCAGCAAATATTTTTTCACCCAATCTTGATAATACTTTGTGGTAATGATCAGTACACAAATACCACTTCGCTCACCAAATTTTGTTCTTCCAGGTTGAAGCGTTCATCTACAGTAGCAATTTTTATATTTAGGTTTCACTCTGTTCTCTGCTATATAGGTAGATGAATTTGGAACTCTAAATCCAACATGATTTGTAGTAGCTTTTTGAAACTTGACAAAAGAAAGGAGTTCTCAGTTTTCTCTCTATGGTTTGTTTCCTCTTCAAGTAGCCCTGGCACAGACTGTGGAAGAGGACTTTCATTGAGAGGGGTTGCCAAGCTTCCAAGAAATTACCAGTTTCCGAAATACCAGCAAATATTTTTTCACCCAATCTTGATGATACTTGGTGGTAATGATCAGTACACAAATCCCAGTTGGCTCACCAAATTTTGTCTTCTAGGTTGAAGCGTTCCTCTACAGTAGCATTTTTTATGTTTAGGTTTCACTCTGTTCTCTCGTATATAGATAGAGGAATTTGGAACTCTAAGTCCAACATCGTTTATACTGGCTCTTTGAAACTTGACAAAATAAAGGAGTTCTCAGTTTTGTCTCTATGGTTTGTTTCCTCTTCAAGTAGTCCTAGGCACAGACGGTGGAAAAGCACTTTCATTGAGAGGGGTTGCCAAGCTTCCAAGAAATTACCAGTTTCCGAAATACCAGCAAATATTTTTTCAACCAATCTTGATGATACTTGGTGGTAATGATCGGTACACAAATCCCACTTGACTCACCAAATTTTGTTCTTCTAGGTTGATGCGTTCGTTTTCAGTAGCAGTTTTAATTTTTAGGTTTCACTCTGTTCTCTCTTATATGGATAGATGAATTTGGAACTCTAAATCCAACATGGTTTGTAGTAGCTCTTTGAAACTTGACAAAATAAAGGAGGTCTCAGTTTTGTCTCAATGGATTGTTTCCTCTTTAAGTAGCCCTAGGCACTGACTGTGGAAAAGCACTTTCATTGAGAGGGGTTACCACGCTTCCAAGAAATTACGAGTTTCCGAAATACCAGCAAATATTTTTTTCAACAAATGTTGATGATACTTGGGGGTAATGATCAGTACACAAATCCCACTTGGCTCAGCAAATTTTGTTATTCTAGGTTGAAGCGTTCGTGTACAGTAGCAATTTTTATATTTAGGTTTCAATCTGTTCTCTCCTATATAGATAGATGAATTTGGAACTCTAAATCCAACATGGTTTGTAGTGGCTGTTTGAAACTTGACAAAATAAAGGAGTTCTCAGTTTTGTCTCTATGGTTTGTTTTCTCTTCAAGTAGCCCTAGGCACAGACTGTTTAAAAGCACTTTCATTGAGAAGGGTTGCCAAGCTTCTAAGAAATAACGAGTTTCTGAAATACCAGCAAATATTTTTTCACCCAATCTTGATCATACTTGGTGGTAATGACAAGTACACAAATCCCACTTAGCTCACCAAATTTGGTTCTTCTAGGTTGAAGCATTCGTCTACAGTAGCAGATTTTATATTTTGATTTCACTGTGTTCTCTGCTATATAGATAGGTGAATTTGGAACTCTAAATCCAACATGGTTTGTAGTAGCTCTTTGAAACTTGACAAAATAAAGGAGTTCTCAGTTTTGTCTCTATGGTTTGTTTCCTTTCAATTAGCCCTAGGCACAGGCGGTGCAAAAGAACTCCATTGAGAGTGGTTGCCAAGCTTCCAAGAAATTACGAGTTTCCGAATGCCAGCAAATATTTTTTCACCCAATGTTGATGATACTTGGTGGTAATGATCAGAACACAAGTCCCACTTGGCTCTCCAAATTTTTTTCTTCTAGGTTGAAGCGTTCTTCTACAGTAGCAGTTTATAAGTTTACGTTTCACTCTGTTCTCTCGTATATAGATAGATGAACTTGAACTCTAAATCCTACATGGTTTGTAGTGGCTCTTTGAAACTTGACAAAATAAAGGAGTTCTCTGTTTTGTCTCTATGGTTTGTTTCTCTTTCAAGTAGCCCTAGGCCAGACGGTGGAAAAGCACTTCCATTGAGAGGGGTTGCCAAGCTTCCAAGAAATTACCAGTTTCTGAAATACCAGCATATTTTTTCACCCAATCTTGATGATACTTGGTGGTAGGGACAAGTACACGAATCCCACTGAGCTCATAAAATTCTGTTCTTCTAGGTTGAAGCATTCGTCTACAGTAGCAGTTTTTATTTTTAGGTTTTACTCTGTTCTCTCCTATATAGATAGATGAATTTGGAAATCTAAATCCAACATGGTTTTTAGTAGCTCTTTGAAACTTCACAAAATAAAGGAGTTCACAGTTTTGTCTCAATGATTTCTTTCCGCTTCAAGTAGCCCTGGCACAGACTGTGGAAAAGCACTTTCATTGAGAGGGGTTGCCAAGCTTCTAAGAAATAACGAGTTTGTGAAATACCAGCAAATATTTTTTAACCCAATCTTGATCATACTTGGTGGTAATGACAAGTACACAAATCCCACTTGGCTCACCAAATTTGGTTCTTCTAGGTTGAAGCATTCGTCTACAGTAGCAGATTTTATGTTTTGATTTCACTCTGTTCTCTGCTATATAGTTAGGTGAATTTGGAACTCTAAATCCAACATGGTTTGTAGTAGCTCTTTGAAACTTGACAAAATAAAGGAGTTCTCAGTTTTGTCTCTATGGTTTGTTTCCTCTTCAATTAGCCCTAGGCACAGGCGGTGGAAAAGAACTCCATTGAGTGTGGTTGAAAGCTTAAAAGAAATTACGAGTTTCCGAATACCAGCAAATATTTTTTCACCCAATGTTGATGATACTTGGTGGTAATGATCAGAACACAAATCCCACTTGGCTCTCCAAATTTTTTTCTTCTAGGTTGAAGCGTTCTTCTACAGTAGCAGTTTATAAGTTTACGTTTCACTCTGTTCTCTCGTATATAGATAGATGATTTTGAACTCTAAATCCTACATGGTTTGTAGTGGCTCTTTGAAACTTGACAAAATAAAGGAGTTCTCTGTTTTGTCTCTATGGTTTGTTTCTCTTTCAAGTAGCCCTAGGCCAGATGGTGGAAAAGCACTTCCATTGAGAGGGGTTGCCAAGCTTCCAAGAAATTACCAGTTTCCGAAATACCAGCATATTTTTTCACCCAATCTTGATGATACTTGGTGGTAGGGACAAGTACACAAATCCCACTGAGCTCACAAAATTCTGTTCTTCTAGGTTGAAGCATTCGTCTACAGTAGCAGTTTTTATTTTTAGGTTTTACTCTGTTCTCTCCTATATAGATAGATGAATTTCGAAATCTAAATCCAACATGGTTTTTAGTAGCTCTTTGAAACTTCACAAAATAAAGGAGTTCTCAGTTTTGTCTCAATGATTTCTTTCCGCTTCAAGTAGCCCTGGCACAGACTGTGGAAAAGCACTTTCATTGAGAGGGGTTGCCAAGCTTCTAAGAAATAACGAGTTTCTGAAATACCAGCAAATATTTTTTCACCCAATCTTGATCATACTTGGTGGTAATGACAAGTACACAAATCCCACTTGGCTCACCAAATTTGGTTCCTCTAGGTTGAAGCATTCGTCTACAGTAGCAGATTTTATGCTTTGATTTCACTCTGTTCTCTGCTATATAGATAGCTGAATTTGGAACTCTAAAGCCAACATGGTTTGTAGTAGCTCTTTGAAACTTGACAAAATAAAGGAGTTCTCAGTTTTGTCTCTATGGTTTGTTTCCTCTTCAATTAGCCCTAGGCACAGGCGGTGGAAAAGAACTCCATTGAGAGTGGTTGCCAAGCTTCCAAGAAATTACGAGTTTCCGAATACCAGCAAATATTTTTTCACCCAATGTTGATGATACTTGGTGGTAATGATCAGAACACAAATCCCACTTGGCTCACCAAATTTTTTTCTTCTAGGTTGAAGCGTTCTTCTACAGTAGCAGTTTATAAGTTTACGTTTCACTCTGTTCTCTCGTATATAGATAGATGAATTTGAACTCTAAATTCTACATGGTTTGTAGTGGCTCTTTGAAACTTGACAAAATAAAGGAGTTCTCTGTTTTGTCTCTATGGTTTGTTTCTCTTTCAAGTAGCCCATGTCAGACGGTGGAAAAGCACTTCCATTGAGAGGGGTTGCCAAGCTTCCAAGAAATTACCAGTTTCCGAAATACCAGCATATTTTTTCACCCAATCTTGATGACACTTGGTGGTAGGGACAAGTACACAAATCCCACTGAGCTCACAAAATTCTGTTCTTCTAGGTTGAAGCATTCGTCTACAGTAGCAGTTTTTATTTTTAGGTTTTACTCTGTTCTCTCCTATATAGATAGATGAATTTGGAAATCTAAATCCAACATGGTTTTTAGTAGCTCTTTGAAACTTCACAAAATAAAGGAGTTCTCAGTTTTGTCTCAATGATTTGTTTCCGCTTCAAGTAGCCCTGGCACAGACTGTGGAAAAGCACTTTCATTGAGAGGGGTTGCCATGCTTCTAAGAAATAACGATTTTCCGAATTACCAGCAAATATTTTTTCACCCAATCATGATGATACTTGGTGGTGAAGATCAGTACACAAATCCCACTTGGCTCACCAAATTTTGTTCTTCTAGGTTGAAGCGTTCGTCTACAGTAGCAGTTTTTATATTTAGGTTTCACTCTGTTCTCTCCTATATAGATAGATGAATTTGGAACTCTGAATCCAATATGGTTTGTAGTAGCTCTTTGAAACTTCACAAAATAAAGGAGTTCTCAGTTTTGTCTCTATGATTTGTTTCCGCTTCAAGTATCCTTAAGCAGAGACTGTGGAAAAGCACTTTCATTGAGATTGGTTGCCAAGCTTCCAAGAAATTACGAGTTTCTGAAATACCAGCAAATATTTTTTCACCCAATCTTGATGATACGTGGTGGTAATGACAAGTCCACAAATCCCTCTTGGCTCACCAAATTTTGTTCTTCTAGGTTGAATCGTTCGTTTACAGTAGCAGTTTTTATTTTTAGGTTTCACTCTGTTCTCTCCTATATAGATACATGAGTTTGGAACTCTAAATCCAACAGGGTTTGTAGTAGCTCTTTGAAATTTGACAAAATAAAGGAGTTCTCAGTTTTGTCTCTATGATTTGTTTCCCTTCAAGTAGCCTTAAGCAGAGACTGTGGAAAAGCACTTTCATTGAGTGGGGTTGCCAAGCTTCCAAGAAATTACGAAGTTTCCAAAATAGCAGCAAATATTTTTTCACCCAATCTTGATGATACTTGGTGGTAATGATCAGTACACAAATCCAACTTGGCTCACGAAATTTTGTTCTTCCAGGTTGAAGCGTTCATCTACAGTAGCAGTTTTTATATTTAGGTTTCACTCTGTTCTCTGCTATATAGGTAGATGAATTTGGGACTCTAAATCCAACATGATTTGTAGTAGCTCTTTGAAACTTGACAAAAGAAAGGAGTTCTCAGTTTTGTGTCTATGGTTTGTTTCCTCTTCAATTTACCCTATTCACCGACGGTGGAAAAGCACTTTCATTTAGAAGGGTTGCCAAGCTTCCAAGAAATTACCGGTTTCCGAAATACCAGCAAATATTTTTTCACCCAATGTTGATGATACTTGGTGGTAATGATCAGTACACAAAAACCACTTGGCTCACCAAATTTTGTTCTTCTAGTTTGAAGCATTCGTTTACAGTAGCAGGTTTTATTTTAGGTTTCACTGTGTTCTCTCCTATACAGATAGATGAATGTGGAACACTAAATCCTACATGGTTTGTAGTAGCTCTTTGAAACTTCACCAAATAAAGGAGGTCTCAGTTTTGTCTCTATGGATTGTTTCCTCTTTAAGTAGCCCTACGCACTGACTGTGGAAAAGCACTTTCATTGAGAGGGGTTGCCAAGCTTCCAAGAAATTACGAGTTTCCGAAACACCAGCAAATATTTTTTTCAACAAATGTTGATGATACTTGGGGGTAATGATCAGTACACAAATCCCACTTGGCTCACCAAATTTTGTTCTTCTAGGTTGAAGCGTTCGTCTACAGTAGCAGTTTTTATATTTAGGTTTCAATCTGTTCTCTGCTATATAGATAGATGAATTTGGAACTCTAAATCCAACATGATTTGTAGTAGCTCTTTGAAACGTGACAAAAGAAAGGAGTTCTCAGTTTTCTCTCTATGGTTTGTTTCCTCTTCAAGTAGCCCTGGCACAGACTGTGGAAGAGGACTTTCATTGAGAGGGGTTGCCAAGCTTCCAAGAAATTACCAGTTTCCGAAATACCAGCAAATATTTTTTCACCCAATCTTGATGATACTTGGTGGTAATGATCAGTACACAAATCCCAGTTGGCTCACCAAATTTTGTCTTCTAGGTTGAAGCGTTCCTCTACAGTAGCAGTTTTTATGTTTAGGTTTCACTCTGTTCTCTTGTATATAGATAGATGAATTTGGAACTCTAAGTCCAACATCGTTTATAGTGGCTCTTTGAAACTTGACAAAATAAAGGAGTTCTCAGTTTTGTCTCTATGGTTTGTTTCCTCTTCAAGTAGTCCTAGGCACAGACGGTGGAAAAGCACTTTCATTGAGAGGGGTTGCCAAGCTTCCAAGAAATTACCAGATTCCGAAATACCAGCAAATATTTTTTCACCCAATGTTGATGATACTTGGTGGTAATGATCAGTACACAAAACCCACTTGGCTCACCAAATTTTGTTCTTCTAGTTTGAAGCATTCGTTTACAGTAGCAGGTTTTATTTTAGGTTTCACTGTGTTCTCTCCTATACAGATAGATGAATGTGGAACACTAAATTATACATGGTTTGTAGTAGCTCTTTGAAACTTGACAAAATAAAGGAGGTCTCAGTTTTGTCTCTATGGATTGTTTCCTCTTTAAGTAGCCCTAGGCACTGACTGTGGAAAAGCACTTTCATTGAGAGGGGTTGCCAAGCTTCCAAGAAATTACGAGTTTCCGAAATACCAGCAAATATTTTTTTCAACAAATGTTGATGATACTTGGGGGTAATGATCAGTACACAAATCCCACTTGGCTCACCAAATTTTGTTCTTCCAGGTTGATGCGTTCGTCTACAGTAGCAGTTTTTATGTTTAGGTTTCACTCTGTTCTCTGCTATATAGATAGATGATTTTGGAACTCTAAATCCAACATGGTTTGTAGTGGCTCTTTGAAACCTGACAAAATAAAGGAGTTCTCAGTTTTGTCTCTATGGTGTGTTTCCTCTTCAAGTAGCCCTAGGCACAGACTGTGGAAAAGCACTTTCATTGTGAGGGGTTGCCAAGCTTCTAAGAAATAACGAGTTTCCGAAATACCAGCAAATATTTTTTCAACCAATCTTGATGATACTTGGTGGTAAGGACAAGTACACAAATCCCACTTGGCTCACCGAATTTTGTCCTTCTAGGTTGAAGCATTCGTCTACAGTAGCAGTTTTTATTTTTAGTTTTTACTCTGTTCTCTCCCATATAGAGAGATAAATTTGGAACTCTGAATCCAACATGGTTTGTAGTAGCTCTTTGAAACTTGATAAAATAAAGGAGTTCTCAGTTTTGTCTCTATGATTTGTTTCCGCTTCAATTAGCCCAAAGCAGAGACTGTGGAAAAGCACTTTCATTGAGAGGGGTTGCCAAGCTTCCAAGAAATTACGATGTTTACGAAATAGCAGCAAATATTTTTTCACCCAATCTAGATGATACTTGGTGGTAACGATCAGTACACAAATCACACGTGGCTCACCAAATTTTGTTCTTCTAGGTTGAAGCGTTCGTCTACAGTAGCAGTTTTTATATTTAGGTTTCAATCTGTTCTCTGCTATATAGATAGATGAATTTGGAACTCTAAATCCAACATGATTTGTAGTAGCTCTTTGAAACTTGACAAAAGAAAGGAGTTCTCTGTTTTCTCTCTATGGTTTGTTTCCTCTTCAAGTAGCCCTGGCACACACTGTGGAAGAGGACTTTCATTGAGAGGGGTTGCCAAGCTTCCAAGAAATTACCAGTTTCCGAAATACCAGCAAATATTTTTTCACCCAATCTTGATGATACTTCGTGGTAATGATCAGTACACAAATCCCAGTTGGCTCACCAAATTTTGTACTTCTAGGTTGAAGCGTTCCTCTACAGTAGCAGTTTTTATGTTTAGGTTTCACTCTGTTCTCTCGTATATAGATAGATGAATTTGGAACTCTAAGTCCAACATCGTTTATAGTGGCTCTTTGAAACTTGACAAAATAAAGGAGTTCTCAGTTTTGTCTCTATGGTTTGTTTCCTCTTCAAGTAGTCCTAGGCCCAGACGGTGGAAAAGCACTTTCATTGAGAGGGGTTGCCAAGCTTCCAAGAAATTACCAGTTTCCGAAATACCAGCAAATATTTTTTCACCCAATCTTCATGATACTTGGTGGTAATGATCGGTACACAAATCCCACTTGACTCACCAAATTTTGTTCTTCTAGGTTGATGCGTTCGTTTTCAGTAGCAGTTTTAATTTTTAGGTTTCACTCTGTTCTCTCCTATATAGATAGATGAATATGGAACTCTAAATCCAACATGGTTTGTAGTAGCTCTTTGAAACTTGACAAAATCAAGGAGTTCTCAGTTTTCTCTCTATGGTTTGTTTCCTCTTCATGTAGCCCTGGCACAGACTGTGGAAGAGGACTTTCATTGAGAGGGGTTGCCAAGCTTCTAAGAAATAACGAGTATCCGAAATACCAGCAAATATTTTTTCACCCAATCTTGATGATACTTGGTGGTAAGGACAAGAACACAAATCCCACTTGCCTCAATAAATTCTGTTCCTCTAGGTTGAAGCATTCGTCTACAGTAGCAGTTTTTATTTTTAGGTTTTACTCTGTTCTCTCCTATATAGATACATGAATTTGGAAATCTAAATCCAACATGATTTGTAGTAGCTCTTTGAAACTTGACAAAAGAAAGGAGTTCTCAGTTTTGTCTCTATGGTTTGTTTCCTCTTCAATTAGCCCTAGGCACCGACGGTGGAAAGGCACTTTCATTGAGAGGGGTTGCCAAGCTTCTAAGAAATAACGAATTTCCGAAATACCAGCAAATGTTTTTTCACCCAATGTTGATGATCCTTGGTGGTAATGATCAGTACAAAAAACCCACTTGGCTCACCAAATTTTGTTCTTCTAGTTTGAAGCGTTCGTCTACAGTACCAGTTTATATATTTAGGTTTCACTCTGTTCTCTCCTATATAGATAGATGAATTTGGATCTCTAAATCCAACATGGTTTGTAGTAGCTCTTTGAAACTTGACAAAATAAAGGAGTTCTCAGTTTTGTCTCTATGATTTGTTTCTGCTTCAATTAGCCTTAAGCAGAGACTGTGGAAAAGCACTTTCATTGAGAGGGGTTGACAAGCTTCCAAGAAATTACGAAGTTTCCGAAATAGCAGCAAATATTTTTTCACCCAATCTTGATGATACTTGGTGGTGATGATCAGTACACAAATCCCACTTGGCTCAGCAAATTTTGTTATTCTAGGTTGAAGCGTTCGTGTACAGTAGCAATTTTTATATTTAGGTTTCAATCTGTTCTCTCCTATATAGATAGATGAATTTGGATCTCTAAATCCAACATGGTTTGTAGTAGCTCTTTGAAACTTGACAAAATAAAGGAGTTCTCAGTTTTGTCTCTATGATTTGTTTCTGCTTCAATTAGCCTTAAGCAGAGACTGTGGAAAAGCACTTTCATTTAGAGGGGTTGCCAAGCTTCCAAGAAATTACGAAGTTTCCGAAATAGCAGCAAATATTTTTTCACCCAATCTTGATGATACTTGGTGGTGATGATCAGTACACAAATCCCACTTGGCTCAGCAAATTTTGTTATTCTAGGTTGAAGCGTTCGTGTACAGTAGCAATTTTTATATTTAGGTTTCAATCTGTTCTCTCCTATATAGATAGATGAATTTGGAACTCTAAATCCAACATGGTTTGTAGTGGCTCTTTGAAACTTGACAAAATAAAGGAGTTCTCAGTTTTGTCTCTATGGTTTGTTTTCTCTTCAAGTAGCCGTAGGCACAGACTGTTTAAAAGCACTTTCATTGAGAAGGGTTGCCAAGCTTCTAAGAAATAACGAGTTTCTGAAATACCAGCAAATATTTTTTCACCCAAACTTGATCATACTTGGTGGTAATGACAAGTACACAAATCCCACTTGGCTCACCAAATTTGGTTCTTCTAGGTTGAAGCATTCGTCTACAGTAGCAGATTTTATGTTTTGATTTCACTCTGTTCTCTGCTATATAGATAGGTGAATTTGGAACTCTAAATCCAACATGGTTTTAGTAGCTCTTTGAAACTTGACAAAATAAAGGAGTTCTCAGTTTTGTCTCTATGGTTTGTTTCCCCTTCAAATAGCCCTAGGCACAGGCGGTGGAAAAGAACTCCATTGAGAGTGGTTGCCAAGCTTCCAAGAAATTACGAGTTTCCGAATACCAGCAAATATTTTTTCACCCAATGTTGATGATACTTGGTGGTAATGATCAGAACACAAATCCCACTTTGCTCTCCAAATTTTTTTCTTCTAGGTTGAAGCGTTCTTCTACAGTAGCAGTTTATAAGTTTACGTTTCACTCTGTTCTCTCGTATATAGATAGATGAATTTGAACTCTAAATCCTACATGGTTTGTAGTGGCACTTTGAAACTTGACAAAATAAAGGAGTTCTCTGTTTTGTCTCTATGGTTTGTTTCTCTTTCAAGTAGCCCTAGGCCAGACGGTGGAAAAGCACTTCCATTGAGAGGGGTTGCCAAGCTTCCAAGAAATTACCAGTTTCCGAAATACCAGCATATTTTTTCACCCAATCTTGATGATACTTGGTGGTAGGGACAAGTACACAAATCCCACTGAGCTCATAAAATTCTGTTCTTCTAGGTTGAAGCATTCGTCTACAGTAGCAGTTTTTATTTTTAGGTTTTACTCTGTTCTCTCCTTTATAGATAGATGAATTTGGAAATCTAAATCCAACATGGTTTTTAGTAGCTCTTTGAAACTTCACAAAATAAAGGAGTTCTCAGTTTTGTCTCAATGATTTGTTTCCGCTTCAAGTAGCCCTGGCACAGACTGTGGAAAAGCACTTTCATTGAGAGGGGTTGCCAAGCTTCTAAGAAATAACGAGTTTGTGAAATACCAGCAAATATTTTTTAACCCAATCTTGATCATACTTGGTGGTAATGACAAGTACACAAATCCCACTTGGCTCACCAAATTTGGTTCTTCTAGGTTGAAGCATTCGTCTACAGTAGCAGATTTTATGTTTTGATTTCACTCTGTTCTCTGCTATATAGTTAGGTGAATTTGGAACTCTAAATCCAACATGGTTTGTAGTAGCTCTTTGAAACTTGACAAAATAAAGGAGTTCTCAGTTTTGTCTCTATGGTTTGTTTCCTCTTCAATTAGCCCTAGGCACAGGCGGTGGAAAAGAACTCCATTGAGTGTGGTTGAAAGCTTCCAAGAAATTACGAGTTTCCGAATACCAGCAAATATTTTTTCACCCAATGTTGATGATACTTGGTGGTAATGATTAGAACACAAATCCCACTTGGCTCTCCAAATTTTTTTCTTCTAGGTTGAAGCGTTCTTCTACAGTAGCAGTTTATAAGTTTACGTTTCACTCTGTTCTCTCGTATATAGATAGATGAATTTGAACTCTAAATCCTACATGGTTTGTAGTGGCTCTTTGAAACTTGACAAAATAAAGGAGTTCTCTGTTTTGTCTCTATGGTTTGTTTGTCTTTCAAGTAGCCCTAGGCCAGACGGTGGAAAAGCACTTCCATTGAGACGGGTTGCCAAGCTTCCAAGAAATTACCAGTTTCCGAAATACCAGCATATTTTTTCACCCAATCTTGATGATACTTGGTGGTAGGGACAAGTACACAAATCCCACTGAGCTCACAAAATTCTGTTCTTCTAGGATGAAGCATTCGTCTACAGTAGCAGTTTTTATTTTCAGGTTTTACTCTGTTCTCTCCTATATAGATAGATGAATTTGGAAATCTAAATCCAACATGGTTTTTAGTAGCTCTTTGAAACTTCACAAAATAAAGGAGTTCTCAGTTTTGTCTCAATGATTTGTTTCCGCTTCAAGTAGCCCTGGCACAGACTGTGGAAAAGCACTTTCATTGAGAGGGGTTGCTAAGCTTCTAAGAAATAACGATTTTCCGAATTACCAGCAAATATTTTTTCACCCAATCGTGATGATACTTGGTGGTGAAGATCAGTACACAAATCCCACTTGGCTCACCAAATTTTGTTCTTCTAGGTTGAAGCGTTCGTCTACAGTAGCAGTTTTTATATTTAGGTTTCACTCTGTTCTCTCCTATATAGATAGATGAATTTGGAACTCTGAATCCAATATGGTTTGTAGTAGCTCTTTGAAACTTCACAAAATAAAGGAGTTCTCAGTTTTGTCTCTATGATTTGTTTCCGCTTCAAGTATCCTTAAGCAGAGACTGTGGAAAAGCACTTTCATTGAGATTGGTTGCCAAGCTTCCAAGAAACTACGAGTTTCTGAAATACTAGCAAATATTTTTTCACCCAATCTTGATGATACGTGGTGGTAATGACAAGTCCACAAATCCCTCTTAGCTCACCAAATTTTGTTCTTCTAGGTTGAATCGTTCGTTTACAGTAGCAGTTTTTATTTTTAGGTTTCACTCTGTTCTCTCCTATATAGATACATGAGTTTGGAACTCTAAATCCAACAGGGTTTGTAGTAGCTCTTTGAAATTTGACAAAATAAAGGAGTTCTCAGTTTTGTCTCTATGATTTGTTTCCTCTTCAAGTAGACTTAAGCAGAGACTGTGGAAAAGCACTTTCATTGAGTGGGGTTGCCAAGCTTCCAAGAAATTACGATGTTTCCAAAATAGCAGCAAATATTTTTTCACCCAATCTTGATGATACTTGGTGGTAATGATCAGTACACAAATCCAACTTGGCTCACCAAATTTTGTTCTTCCAGGTTGAAGCGTTCATCTACAGTAGCAGTTTTTATATTTAGGTTTCACTCTGTTCTCTGCTATATAGGTAGATGAATTTGGGACTCTAAATCCAACATGATTTGTAGTAGCTCTTTGAAACTTGACAAAAGAAAGGAGTTCTCAGTTTTGTGTCTATGGTTTGTTTCCTCTTCAATTTACCCTATTCACCGACGGTGGAAAACACTTTCATTTAGAAGGGTTGCCAAGCTTCCAAGAAATTACCTGTTTCCGAAATACCAGCAAATATTTTTTCACCCAATGTTGATGATACTTGGTGGTAATGATCAGTACACAAAACCCACTTGGCTCACCAAATTTTGTTCTTCTAGTTTGAAGCATTCGTTTACAGTAGCAGGTTTTATTTTAGGTTTCACTGTGTTCTCTCCTATACAGATAGATGAATGTGGAACACTAAATCCTACATGGTTTGTAGTAGCTCTTTGAAACTTCACCAAATAAAGGAGGTCTCAGTTTTGTCTCTATGGATTGTTTCCTCTTTAAGTAGCCCTACGCACTGACTGTGGAAAAGCACTTTCATTGAGAGGGGTTGCCAAGCTTCCAAGAAATTACGAGTTTCCGAAATACCAGCAAATATTTTTTTCAACAAATGTTGATGATACTTGGGGGTAATGATCAGTACACAAATCCCACTTGGCTCACCAAGTTTTGTTCTTCCAGGTTGAAGCGTTCGTCTACAGTAGCAGTTTTTAAGTTTAGGTTTCACTCTGTTCTCTGCTATATAGATAGATGATTTTGGAACTCTAAATCCAACATGGTTTGTAGTGGCTCTTGGAAACCTGACAAAATAAAGGAGTTCTCAGTTTTGTCTCTATGGTTTGTTTCCTCTTCAAGTAGCCCTAGGCACAGACTGTGGAAAAGCACTTTCATTGTGAGGGGTTGCCAAGCTTCTAAGAAATAACGAGTTTCCGAAATACAAGCAAATATTTTTTCAACCAATCTTGATGATACTTGTTGGTAAGGACAAGTACACAAATCCCACTTGGCTCACCGAATTTTGTTCTTCTAGGTTGAAGCATTCGTCTACAGTAGCAGTTTTTATTTTTAGGTTTTACTCTGTTCTCTCCCATATAGATAGATGAATTTGGAACTCTGAATCCAACATGGTTTGTAGTAGCTCTTTGAAACGTGATAAAATAAAGGAGTTCTCAGTTTTGTCCCTATGATTTGTTTCCGCTTCAAGTAGCCCAAAGCAGAGACTGTGGAAAAGCACTTTCATTGAGAGGGGTTGCCAAGCTTCCAAGAAATTACCAGTTTCCGAAATACCAGCAAATATTTTTTCACCCAATCTTGATGATACTTGGTGGTAATGATCAGTACACAAATCCCAGTTGGCTCACCAAATTTTGTCTTCTAGGTTGAAGCGTTCCTCTACAGTAGCAGTTTTTATGTTTAGGTTTCACTCTGTTCTCTTGTATATAGATAGATGAATTTGGAACTCTAAGTCCAACATCGTTTATAGTGGCTCTTTGAAACTTGACAAAATAAAGGAGTTCTCAGTTTTGTCTCTATGGTTTGTTTCCTCTTCAAGTAGTCCTAGGCACAGACGGTGGAAAAGCACTTTCATTGAGAGGGGTTGCCAAGCTTCCAAGAAATTACCAGATTCCGAAATACCAGCAAATATTTTTTCACCCAATGTTGATGATACTTGGTGGTAATGATCAGTACACAAAACCCACTTGGCTCACCAAATTTTGTTCTTCTAGTTTGAAGCATTCGTTTACAGTAGCAGGTTTTATTTTAGGTTTCACTGTGTTCTCTCCTATACAGATAGATGAATGTGGAACACTAAATTATACATGGTTTGTAGTAGCTCTTTGAAACTTGACAAAATAAAGGAGGTCTCAGTTTTGTCTCTATGGATTGTTTCCTCTTTAAGTAGCCCTAGGCACTGACTGTGGAAAAGCACTTTCATTGAGAGGGGTTGCCAAGCTTCCAAGAAATTACGAGTTTCCGAAATACCAGCAAATATTTTTTTCAACAAATGTTGATGATACTTGGGGGTAATGATCAGTACACAAATCCCACTTGGCTCACCAAATTTTGTTCTTCCAGGTTGATGCGTTCGTCTACAGTAGCAGTTTTTATGTTTAGGTTTCACTCTGTTCTCTGCTATATAGATAGATGATTTTGGAACTCTAAATCCAACATGGTTTGTAGTGGCTCTTTGAAACCTGACAAAATAAAGGAGTTCTCAGTTTTGTCTCTATGGTGTGTTTCCTCTTCAAGTAGCCCTAGGCACAGACTGTGGAAAAGCACTTTCATTGTGAGGGGTTGCCAAGCTTCTAAGAAATAACGAGTTTCCGAAATACCAGCAAATATTTTTTCAACCAATCTTGATGATACTTGGTGGTAAGGACAAGTACACAAATCCCACTTGGCTCACCGAATTTTGTCCTTCTAGGTTGAAGCATTCGTCTACAGTAGCAGTTTTTATTTTTAGTTTTTACTCTGTTCTCTCCCATATAGAGAGATGAATTTGGAACTCTGAATCCAACATGGTTTGTAGTAGCTCTTTGAAACTTGATAAAATAAAGGAGTTCTCAGTTTTGTCTCTATGATTTGTTTCCGCTTCAATTAGCCCAAAGCAGAGACTGTGGAAAAGCACTTTCATTGAGAGGGGTTGCCAAGCTTCCAAGAAATTACGATGTTTACGAAATAGTAGCAAATATTTTTTCACCCAATCTAGATGATACTTGGTGGTAACGATCAGTACACAAATCACACGTGGCTCACCAAATTTTGTTCTTCTAGGTTGAAGCGTTCGTCTACAGTAGCAGTTTTTATATTTAGGTTTCAATCTGTTCTCTGCTATATAGATAGATGAATTTGGAACTCTAAATCCAACATGATTTGTAGTAGCTCTTTGAAACTTGACAAAAGAAAGGAGTTCTCTGTTTTCTCTCTATGGTTTGTTTCCTCTTCAAGTAGCCCTGGCACACACTGTGGAAGAGGACTTTCATTGAGAGGGGTTGCCAAGCTTCCAAGAAATTACCAGTTTCCGAAATACCAGCAAATATTTTTTCACCCAATCTTGATGATACTTCGTGGTAATGATCAGTACACAAATCCCAGTTGGCTCACCAAATTTTGTACTTCTAGGTTGAAGCGTTCCTCTACAGTAGCAGTTTTTATGTTTAGGTTTCACTCTGTTCTCTCGTATATAGATAGATGAATTTGGAACTCTAAGTCCAACATCGTTTATAGTGGCTCTTTGAAACTTGACAAAATAAAGGAGTTCTCAGTTTTGTCTCTATGGTTTGTTTCCTCTTCAAGTAGTCCTAGGCCCAGACGGTGGAAAAGCACTTTCATTGAGAGGGGTTGCCAAGCTTCCAAGAAATTACCAGTTTCCGAAATACCAGCAAATATTTTTTCACCCAATCTTCATGATACTTGGTGGTAATGATCGGTACACAAATCCCACTTGACTCACCAAATTTTGTTCTTCTAGGTTGATGCGTTCGTTTTCAGTAGCAGTTTTAATTTTTAGGTTTCACTCTGTTCTCTCCTATATAGATAGATGAATATGGAACTCTAAATCCAACATGGTTTGTAGTAGCTCTTTGAAACTTGACAAAATCAAGGAGTTCTCAGTTTTCTCTCTATGGTTTGTTTCCTCTTCATGTAGCCCTGGCACAGACTGTGGAAGAGGACTTTCATTGAGAGGGGTTGCCAAGCTTCTAAGAAATAACGAGTATCCGAAATACCAGCAAATATTTTTTCACCCAATCTTGATGATACTTGGTGGTAAGGACAAGAACACAAATCCCACTTGCCTCAATAAATTCTGTTCCTCTAGGTTGAAGCATTCGTCTACAGTAGCAGTTTTTATTTTTAGGTTTTACTCTGTTCTCTCCTATATAGATACATGAATTTGGAAATCTAAATCCAACATGATTTGTAGTAGCTCTTTGAAACTTGACAAAAGAAAGGAGTTCTCAGTTTTGTCTCTATGGTTTGTTTCCTCTTCAATTAGCCCTAGGCACCGACGGTGGAAAGGCACTTTCATTGAGAGGGGTTGCCAAGCTTCTAAGAAATAACGAATTTCCGAAATACCAGCAAATGTTTTTTCACCCAATGTTGATGATCCTTGGTGGTAATGATCAGTACAAAAAACCCACTTGGCTCACCAAATTTTGTTCTTCTAGTTTGAAGCGTTCGTCTACAGTACCAGTTTATATATTTAGGTTTCACTCTGTTCTCTCCTATATAGATAGATGAATTTGGATCTCTAAATCCAACATGGTTTGTAGTAGCTCTTTGAAACTTGACAAAATAAAGGAGTTCTCAGTTTTGTCTCTATGATTTGTTTCTGCTTCAATTAGCCTTAAGCAGAGACTGTGGAAAAGCACTTTCATTGAGAGGGGTTGACAAGCTTCCAAGAAATTACGAAGTTTCCGAAATAGCAGCAAATATTTTTTCACCCAATCTTGATGATACTTGGTGGTGATGATCAGTACACAAATCCCACTTGGCTCAGCAAATTTTGTTATTCTAGGTTGAAGCGTTCGTGTACAGTAGCAATTTTTATATTTAGGTTTCAATCTGTTCTCTCCTATATAGATAGATGAATTTGGATCTCTAAATCCAACATGGTTTGTAGTAGCTCTTTGAAACTTGACAAAATAAAGGAGTTCTCAGTTTTGTCTCTATGATTTGTTTCTGCTTCAATTAGCCTTAAGCAGAGACTGTGGAAAAGCACTTTCATTGAGAGGGGTTGCCAAGCTTCCAAGAAATTACGAAGTTTCCGAAATAGCAGCAAATATTTTTTCACCCAATCTTGATGATACTTGGTGGTGATGATCAGTACACAAATCCCACTTGGCTCAGCAAATTTTGTTATTCTAGGTTGAAGCGTTCGTGTACAGTAGCAATTTTTATATTTAGGTTTCAATCTGTTCTCTCCTATATAGATAGATGAATTTGGAACTCTAAATCCAACATGGTTTGTAGTGGCTCTTTGAAACTTGACAAAATAAAGGAGTTCTCAGTTTTGTCTCTATGGTTTGTTTTCTCTTCAAGTAGCCGTAGGCACAGACTGTTTAAAAGCACTTTCATTGAGAAGGGTTGCCAAGCTTCTAAGAAATAACGAGTTTCTGAAATACCAGCAAATATTTTTTCACCCAAACTTGATCATACTTGGTGGTAATGACAAGTACACAAATCCCACTTGGCTCACCAAATTTGGTTCTTCTAGGTTGAAGCATTCGTCTACAGTAGCAGATTTTATGTTTTGATTTCACTCTGTTCTCTGCTATATAGATAGGTGAATTTGGAACTCTAAATCCAACATGGTTTTAGTAGCTCTTTGAAACTTGACAAAATAAAGGAGTTCTCAGTTTTGTCTCTATGGTTTGTTTCCCCTTCAAATAGCCCTAGGCACAGGCGGTGGAAAAGAACTCCATTGAGAGTGGTTGCCAAGCTTCCAAGAAATTACGAGTTTCCGAATACCAGCAAATATTTTTTCACCCAATGTTGATGATACTTGGTGGTAATGATCAGAACACAAATCCCACTTTGCTCTCCAAATTTTTTTCTTCTAGGTTGAAGCGTTCTTCTACAGTAGCAGTTTATAAGTTTACGTTTCACTCTGTTCTCTCGTATATAGATAGATGAATTTGAACTCTAAATCCTACATGGTTTGTAGTGGCACTTTGAAACTTGACAAAATAAAGGAGTTCTCTGTTTTGTCTCTATGGTTTGTTTCTCTTTCAAGTAGCCCTAGGCCAGACGGTGGAAAAGCACTTCCATTGAGAGGGGTTGCCAAGCTTCCAAGAAATTACCAGTTTCCGAAATACCAGCATATTTTTTCACCCAATCTTGATGATACTTGGTGGTAGGGACAAGTACACAAATCCCACTGAGCTCATAAAATTCTGTTCTTCTAGGTTGAAGCATTCGTCTACAGTAGCAGTTTTTATTTTTAGGTTTTACTCTGTTCTCTCCTTTATAGATAGATGAATTTGGAAATCTAAATCCAACATGGTTTTTAGTAGCTCTTTGAAACTTCACAAAATAAAGGAGTTCTCAGTTTTGTCTCAATGATTTGTTTCCGCTTCAAGTAGCCCTGGCACAGACTGTGGAAAAGCACTTTCATTGAGAGGGGTTGCCAAGCTTCTAAGAAATAACGAGTTTGTGAAATACCAGCAAATATTTTTTAACCCAATCTTGATCATACTTGGTGGTAATGACAAGTACACAAATCCCACTTGGCTCACCAAATTTGGTTCTTCTAGGTTGAAGCATTCGTCTACAGTAGCAGATTTTATGTTTTGATTTCACTCTGTTCTCTGCTATATAGTTAGGTGAATTTGGAACTCTAAATCCAACATGGTTTGTAGTAGCTCTTTGAAACTTGACAAAATAAAGGAGTTCTCAGTTTTGTCTCTATGGTTTGTTTCCTCTTCAATTAGCCCTAGGCACAGGCGGTGGAAAAGAACTCCATTGAGTGTGGTTGAAAGCTTCCAAGAAATTACGAGTTTCCGAATACCAGCAAATATTTTTTCACCCAATGTTGATGATACTTGGTGGTAATGATTAGAACACAAATCCCACTTGGCTCTCCAAATTTTTTTCTTCTAGGTTGAAGCGTTCTTCTACAGTAGCAGTTTATAAGTTTACGTTTCACTCTGTTCTCTCGTATATAGATAGATGAATTTGAACTCTAAATCCTACATGGTTTGTAGTGGCTCTTTGAAACTTGACAAAATAAAGGAGTTCTCTGTTTTGTCTCTATGGTTTGTTTGTCTTTCAAGTAGCCCTAGGCCAGACGGTGGAAAAGCACTTCCATTGAGACGGGTTGCCAAGCTTCCAAGAAATTACCAGTTTCCGAAATACCAGCATATTTTTTCACCCAATCTTGATGATACTTGGTGGTAGGGACAAGTACACAAATCCCACTGAGCTCACAAAATTCTGTTCTTCTAGGATGAAGCATTCGTCTACAGTAGCAGTTTTTATTTTCAGGTTTTACTCTGTTCTCTCCTATATAGATAGATGAATTTGGAAATCTAAATCCAACATGGTTTTTAGTAGCTCTTTGAAACTTCACAAAATAAAGGAGTTCTCAGTTTTGTCTCAATGATTTGTTTCCGCTTCAAGTAGCCCTGGCACAGACTGTGGAAAAGCACTTTCATTGAGAGGGGTTGCTAAGCTTCTAAGAAATAACGATTTTCCGAATTACCAGCAAATATTTTTTCACCCAATCGTGATGATACTTGGTGGTGAAGATCAGTACACAAATCCCACTTGGCTCACCAAATTTTGTTCTTCTAGGTTGAAGCGTTCGTCTACAGTAGCAGTTTTTATATTTAGGTTTCACTCTGTTCTCTCCTATATAGATAGATGAATTTGGAACTCTGAATCCAATATGGTTTGTAGTAGCTCTTTGAAACTTCACAAAATAAAGGAGTTCTCAGTTTTGTCTCTATGATTTGTTTCCGCTTCAAGTATCCTTAAGCAGAGACTGTGGAAAAGCACTTTCATTGAGATTGGTTGCCAAGCTTCCAAGAAACTACGAGTTTCTGAAATACTAGCAAATATTTTTTCACCCAATCTTGATGATACGTGGTGGTAATGACAAGTCCACAAATCCCTCTTAGCTCACCAAATTTTGTTCTTCTAGGTTGAATCGTTCGTTTACAGTAGCAGTTTTTATTTTTAGGTTTCACTCTGTTCTCTCCTATATAGATACATGAGTTTGGAACTCTAAATCCAACAGGGTTTGTAGTAGCTCTTTGAAATTTGACAAAATAAAGGAGTTCTCAGTTTTGTCTCTATGATTTGTTTCCTCTTCAAGTAGCCTTAAGCAGAGACTGTGGAAAAGCACTTTCATTGAGTGGGGTTGCCAAGCTTCCAAGAAATTACGATGTTTCCAAAATAGCAGCAAATATTTTTTCACCCAATCTTGATGATACTTGGTGGTAATGATCAGTACACAAATCCAACTTGGCTCACCAAATTTTGTTCTTCCAGGTTGAAGCGTTCATCTACAGTAGCAGTTTTTATATTTAGGTTTCACTCTGTTCTCTGCTATATAGGTAGATGAATTTGGGACTCTAAATCCAACATGATTTGTAGTAGCTCTTTGAAACTTGACAAAAGAAAGGAGTTCTCAGTTTTGTGTCTATGGTTTGTTTCCTCTTCAATTTACCCTATTCACCGACGGTGGAAAACACTTTCATTTAGAAGGGTTGCCAAGCTTCCAAGAAATTACCTGTTTCCGAAATACCAGCAAATATTTTTTCACCCAATGTTGATGATACTTGGTGGTAATGATCAGTACACAAAACCCACTTGGCTCACCAAATTTTGTTCTTCTAGTTTGAAGCATTCGTTTACAGTAGCAGGTTTTATTTTAGGTTTCACTGTGTTCTCTCCTATACAGATAGATGAATGTGGAACACTAAATCCTACATGGTTTGTAGTAGCTCTTTGAAACTTCACCAAATAAAGGAGGTCTCAGTTTTGTCTCTATGGATTGTTTCCTCTTTAAGTAGCCCTACGCACTGACTGTGGAAAAGCACTTTCATTGAGAGGGGTTGCCAAGCTTCCAAGAAATTACGAGTTTCCGAAATACCAGCAAATATTTTTTTCAACAAATGTTGATGATACTTGGGGGTAATGATCAGTACACAAATCCCACTTGGCTCACCAAGTTTTGTTCTTCCAGGTTGAAGCGTTCGTCTACAGTAGCAGTTTTTAAGTTTAGGTTTCACTCTGTTCTCTGCTATATAGATAGATGATTTTGGAACTCTAAATCCAACATGGTTTGTAGTGGCTCTTGGAAACCTGACAAAATAAAGGAGTTCTCAGTTTTGTCTCTATGGTTTGTTTCCTCTTCAAGTAGCCCTAGGCACAGACTGTGGAAAAGCACTTTCATTGTGAGGGGTTGCCAAGCTTCTAAGAAATAACGAGTTTCCGAAATACAAGCAAATATTTTTTCAACCAATCTTGATGATACTTGGTGGTAAGGACAAGTACACAAATCCCACTTGGCTCACCGAATTTTGTTCTTCTAGGTTGAAGCATTCGTCTACAGTAGCAGTTTTTATTTTTAGGTTTTACTCTGTTCTCTCCCATATAGATAGATGAATTTGGAACTCTGAATCCAACATGGTTTGTAGTAGCTCTTTGAAACGTGATAAAATAAAGGAGTTCTCAGTTTTGTCCCTATGATTTGTTTCCGCTTCAAGTAGCCCAAAGCAGAGACTGTGGAAAAGCACTTTCATTGAGAGGGGTTGCCAAGCTTCCAAGAAATTACCAGTTTCCGAAATACCAGCAAATATTTTTTCACCCAATCTTGATGATACTTGGTGGTAATGATCAGGACACAAATCCCAGTTGGCTCACCAAATTTTGTTCTTCTAGGTTGAAGCGTTCCTCTACAGTAGCAGTTTTTATGTTTAGGTTTCACTCTGTTCTCTCGTATATAGATAGATGAATTTGGAACTCTAAGTCCAACATCGTTTATGGTGGCTCTTTGAAACTTGACAAAATAAAGGAGTTCTCAGTTTTGTATCTATGGTTTGTTTCCTCTTCAAGTAGTCCTAGGCACAGACGGTGGAAAAGCACTTTCATTGAGAGGGGTTGCCAAGTTTCCAAGAAATTACCAGTTTCCGAAATACCAGCAAATATTTTTTCACCCAATCTTGATGATACTTGGTGGTAAGGACAAGAACACAAATCCCACTTGGCTCACCAAATTTTGTTCTTCTAGGTTGATGCGTTCGTTTTCAGTAGCAGTTTTAATTTTTAGGTTTCACTCTGTTCTCTCCTATATAGATAGATGAATATGGAACTCTAAATCCAACATGGTTTGTAGTAGCTCTTTGAAACTTGACAAAATCAAGGAGTTCTCAGTTTTCTCTCTATGGTTTGTTTCCTCTTTAAGTAGCCCTGGCACAGACTGTGGAAGAGGACTTTCATTGAGAGGGGTTGCCAAGCTTCTAAGAAATAACGAGTTTCCGAAATACCAGCAAATATTTTTTCACCCAATCTTGATGATACTTGGTGGTAAGGACAAGAACACAAATCCCACTTGGCTCACCAAATTCTGTTCCTCTAGGTTGAAGCATTCGTCTACAGTAGCAGTTTTTATTTTTAGGTTTTACTCTGTTCTCTCCTATATAGATAGATGAATTTGGAAATCTAAATCCAACATGATTTGTAGTAGCTCTTTGAAACTTGACAAAAGAAAGGAGTTCTCAGTTTTGTCTCTATGGTTTGTTTCCTCTTCAATTAGCCCTAGGCACCGACGGTGGAAAGGCACTTTATTGAGAGGGGTTGCCAAGCTTCTAAGAAATAACGAATTTCCGAAATACCAGCAAATGTTTTTTCACCCAATGTTGATGATCCTTGGTGGTAATGATCAGTACAAAAAACCCACTTGGCTCACCAAATTTTGTTCTTCTAGATTGAAGGGTTCGTCTACAGTACCAGTTTATATATTTAGGTTTCACTCTGTTCTCTCCTATATAGATAGATGAATTTGGAACTCTAAATCCAACATGGTTTGTAGTAGCTGTTTGAAACTTGACAAAATAAAGGAGCTCTCAGTTTTGTTTCTATGGTTTGTTTCCTCTTCAAGTAGTCCTAGGCACAGACTGTGAAAAAGCACTTTCATTGAGAGGGGTTGACAAGCTTCTAAGAAATAACGAGTTTCCGAAATACCAGCAAATAATTTTTCTCACAATCTTGATGACACTTGGTGGTAATGATCAGTACACAAATCCCAATGGCTCACCAAATTTTGTTCTTCTAGGTTGAAGC